>NC_056744.1:1669968456-1669991671 GCF_019279795.1 Protopterus annectens | reverse complement strand
TATTTTTAATGTAAACTGTTAACCTTCACATTAGTGTCCAGGGACAATTTCTTTCTTTCTTGTTTTAGTGCTGTAAAGCCCTTTTACAGTTCAGGGGTGTGTTACAGATACTGTGACACTTCCACTACATGATATGAGTTCACATTCCTAAAGCCTTTCAACTGTACAGATTTTCGCATGATGTCCAGATTTGTGCCTCATACTCTTTTTCTATTTGTCATGGGAGTGTGTTTTCCTGGCAAATCAGTGACAAATCATTAAAGACTGCAGTTATAAAATATTGATGGACATTTGAGTTTCACACATCGTACTCTTCAGAAAATCCATGCTAATGCAAGATCTGTCATGCTATCAACTTTCTAAGTTTGTAAAGGCAATATTTAAAAACTGTTCCCTGAATGTCTGGTGTTATATTAGCATGCATTTTCTGAATGATACAAAGTCTGTAACTCAAATTACGTTAATATTTAGGGATCTGTACAGTTGAGAGGTATGAATTTTTTTTATTTGTAAAGTGTCGTACGGTACTTTCACAATGCAGTGGGTATGTCACGGTAACTATCATATACCCCCTGAACTGGATTCAGTTCCCATTCATAATTTCAGTGTCCACGGACTCTGTTTTCTAATGTAAAGTGCCATACAGTTAATTCCTGAAAGATGCATTCTTAAAGAAATAAACTCATGTTTAATAACATTTTTATGGTATCCCAAAAAGAATAGAGTAGCTCTAACTCATCACATTAGACCATGGTAGCAAGGAGGATTGAACTTCCAGAAATAGAAACATATATAAAAGCATCTGTGCTTAAAACTACAATAGACTGGATAAACCCAAATTATTTTGCCAACTGGAAAGAATTAACAACGGCTATATTAACAAATGAATTTAATCTGTTAAAAAAATGTTAATAGTAGACAAATCAAACAAACCCTGGTACATACTATGCATAAGTATACAATATCATATTAAAAGCAAAATAGTGGAATCCAAGTGGTAAGTCCTCCGTTGTTAAATAGAAATGAATAAACTAAAAAAAATCGTTGTAAACTAACAACAGATGGAGCCAGGCATGCACAAGTCCCAGAATCCAAACAAAAGCTCACGAAATAAGACAGTTCAAACTATGATAATCACCACTGAAGGTGAAAACATTATTTTTTGACTTGTTTTTATATTTATTTCTTTTCCATTCTTTAACTGTTTTATTGTATAATTGATGAGTTGATTGATGTGATTTAACCATTGGCTGCTATTTGATTTTTGTAGAGTTTAAATAGTGGCTATGCCAGTAGCTGTTTCATGGTCTGATGAAGCTAAATAGTGAAAGCGCTTACCTTGTGTCGACTACAATAAAGGATATTTTATATGTTTTTATACATACTTGGACTTTCTGTGATTATCATAGTTTGAACTGCTTTATTTTGTGAGCTTTTGTTTGGATTCTGGGACTTGTGCATGCCTGGCTCCATCCGTTGTTAGTTTACAATGATTTTTTTACAATATAATATAACAAAACCTTCTAAAACAACACTGATTAATCATTACATCAATTCCTTTAGGAAACTTATCAATGCAAACATAGATCTAAAACTTTGGTTTGACCTTTTAACCCCATTTACCATCACTAAGAACTTTCCTCACAAAATATATAGGGGAACAAAATAGATTCTTATGCTGGTTTCAATGTGTAAATAAATTAAATGTTTTAGATATACATATGATAAAAACTGCTTACAACATTCCAACACAGGACTGATTAACCTTACAAAGCATTCTAATGTATACTCAAGATTTGTGCAGATTAATTAATAATTCCTCATTTAAAGATATTCCTAATCTAATAAGTTTTCTGTATGAATTTATATATAATAGTTGTGAAAAGAAAAATTCCATTTCAAATCTATATAAAGAGTTAATAACATATAAAACAATTCCCAAACCATCATACTGGCAGTTCTTAACAAAAGGTCAGTCATTGCAGTTAACAGAAGAAATGAAAACTAACATCTTACTATCAGTTAATTACACCTCTAACACACAGTACTGGAAAATATTTAACTGGAAATACTTACATAAAGCATTTTTAACACCAGATAGAATTTAAAAAATTAGTACTACTACAAATGTTTTTTGCTGGATGTGTGAAAATTCAAATAAAGCAGACTGGATTCATATTTTTATGAGTGTAATAAAATTAAATCATATTGGAATGGAATCAATCATTTTTTACAAGCTTTATTTAATGAATCCTTTACCTTGACTAAAATATTGATTATACTAAATGTAAAGGAAGGTCCCTACCTGAATAAGACAAATATGTATTTGTTATGGACAATACTTGCTATATCTAGGAAATGCGTAACCAGAAGGTGGAATTCAAATACTCCCCTGACCTTGGAAGAATTCTACACTTTACTGAAGACAACTGCATCGATGGAAATAAAACTCAAAGCACTACGAATCTATCCCAGGCCATTGGTAAATAATTCTTGGAAGAAAGTTATATCTTTGTTGGACACTCTGCAATAATCAATATTGTATCTCTGATAACGGATCTGTTAATTCTATATTTAATAACATACAGTGTATATAATTGAAAGTTGGGCTATTGTAAATATTATATATAGTTTAAAATGATATTTAAAAATATTATGTAAATGTTATTTTAATTGAAAATAAAAAAATATTTGAGGAAGATTGTAAAAATACCAATTTCATGAACTTTAATCATACTTTGACTTAGGAATGGGGTCCATTCCCATTGAGGTATTAGAAACCCAAAAGACTTGGAGAAATTAAAAAAATGAATAAACAATATAAATGTACTGAATGCAGTAAAAACTTCAAACACTGCAGCAATCTTGGGTATCATGCCACTCAGACTATGTTCATGTTGGTTTACAAAGTCTTTAGAAAAACTGGACAAATGCATATATGCAGATCATATGATAAAGAACTAGAAATAGATGTACATGTTATTACTGACTGCAGTACACTCGTGGCTGAGGATCTGTGTATTGAGAGTCAAAACAGTGTGGCAAGAAGCTGCACTGAAGATTGTGCAAACACTACAACACAAGTAGGTGAGAAGCACTATAAACATGAACAGCAAAGCACTAGTGAAAATGAAGAAGTTCTGATTAGATGGAGTCATGCATTACCAAAAATTATGAAAATAGAAGCAAGAAAATGAAACATAGTAGTCAAAGCAAAAAAAGGACAACATTGTTATTAATCATTGAAATAGCTACACCCAATGATTATAGTGCCCTTTGTACTGAGAGACATAAAGTCATAAAATGTCAGGATTTGCAAGTAGAAATTAGAGCAATGTGGGATAAAGACAACTAGACCTTTCCAATAGTAGCAGGAGCAGCAGGCCTCATGAAAGTGAGTTCTTAAGTGTATTTAAAAATGCTACCACTCCAAATGACTCCATATGAACTGTAGAAGGAGGCAGTTGTGTGTACATTGTGTCTGTGGAGAAGAACACTCATACCAGACATCAAACACTAAAGCAGTACTAATCTCTTTAACTCTAATCGTACCCTGACTTAAGAATGGGGTGCATTCCTATAATGGTGTAAGAAATCAAAAACATTTGGAGAAATTAAAAAATAGGGTAACCATCTATGTGTGCTGAATGTGATAAGTATTTTACACAAAAGCTGCTACATCTAATACACCATCAGTACTCTCACACAGGGATTGGGATGGAGAGAAGATAAAACCAGCAAGCAAAGGAGAGCATTATTGCTGGAACTGAATTCATCCTGAAGTCTTGATGAGTACTTTTATGAGGTGGAACCTGTTTTTACAAAATCTGACCAAAAGACACTGATATATAGATTGTATTTTATATAGCATATACTGTATCATGGACAAAATTAGGTTAAAAAATAAAAAGACAGGTTGGTGCCCAATCCTGATAGGCACACTGGTGCCAGGACTTGAAAAAATGACAGTGTAGAACCCTCAAAACACAGAAATCATGTATTGTTACTGTTATGCAAGGATCCCAAAATTTCTGGATATAAGATGCACAAAAAGATTGAGAGAAATTAGAGGAAGTAAAATATTTGTATAATAAAACTGTCAAAATCTTTAAAAGCTTCAAATGCAAATTTGTGTTCATTAATAAACAGATTCATGAAAACATTGTATAGATGAAAACATATTGAGCCATTTGGAAAAAGAAGTGACTGAGGAAGTGTGAAAATATAACAACAAAACCTAGAGATTTTTGCAAAGCATAAAAGAGAAATGTGGACATGGGAAAGAAAGAGAGATCTGATATGGTATAATATTTATGCAAAGGAGAAAGCCAAACTAATCAATACAAAAAAGCAGCTCCAAAGATATTTGAATGGAAATACAGGCAAAGGCACCCAGATATGGAAAATTTTACAAAACAAAAAGATCACAAAGGGGAGATTTAGAACAGAAGATTAGTGAAGCAGAAGTTAAACAAATAGAAGGTGAAGTAGTGGAATACCTGCAAAGTGAAGGACTTAGTGTAAAACATCTAACACAGGTTATGTCACAGCATGACAGAACAATGAGTCCCCAAGGTAAGGAGAAACAGGTGGAGCAGGAGACATCTGAAGAAGAAATATGGACATGGAAAAGAAAAAAGGGATTTAATATGATGCAATATTTAAGTAAAGTAGAAAGTAAAACTAACCAGTAAAAAAATCACCCAAGATACTTGAAGAGGGATACAGGCAAATATGGGACATTCTGCAATACAAAAAATAAGAAAACAAAGGGGATGTAGAAAAGAGGATTAGTAATGGAGAAGTTAAAGAAATAAAAAATGAAGTTAAGGATTACATGTGAAGCAAAGGATTTGGTGTAGAAACTCTAACTCTGGCAATGCACAGCATGATAGAACAGTGAGTCCACAAATTAAGGAAAAACAGGTGGAACAGGAAGCATCTGATCAGTTGCCACATGAAGATATTCTGGAGACTTCAGTAGGAAACCAGTAAAAAAAGTTCAGTTGAAGTTGCACAGGTAGGGAAGGAAAGGAAATGGTGGCACTCTGATGCAGTCAATGTTGTGGAGTGATAGACCAGTGAGTTCACATATGAAAGAGCAACAGATGATGCAGCTGAAGAGAATGTCACAAGATGTTCTAGAACTTTCTGTAGAATGCCCGCAGGAAATGAAGAACAAAGAATGTGCCCTTAGTATAGAAGAAAATGAGCTAAGGGAAGAGTTGCTTGATTTAATAGAGATGAATAGACATATTAATATCAATGAAAGAACTAAATTACAGGAAGTCAATACAACCAAAAATGTTAGAGGTCTGATAAAACACATGAACATGGTAATCAAGACTTAACAGAAATTCATGTGACATAACACAAGTAAATAGGATATTACTGTGCAGCTAAATTAATAACAGATAAATTCTTACCATAAAAACACAGGGCAATAGGAAAGAAAGGGAGGAAATTGAATGCCATCATGGAAGTATCGAACAGAGAAAACTATAAAACAATTAAGACAAGAAATATCACTGTTAGAAGAGTATAGAAGTGGGAACAGATCAACAAAAATACTTAGAAAAGCAATGTGTAATATTAGAACAGACCAGGATCTATCATGCACTACTGCAAATAAAGTAAAATATCGCAAGCAGAAAAACATAGACAATATGAAGGTAAATATAAAGGAAAAGTACAAAATAAGCAATTAAATGATGACCCAAAAAGTTTTATAGAGAATTGGGAAACAAAGCAAAAGGAATAGAAATAGCACCAAAAAAGGAGAAATATCTATGAAGATCTTGTGGAGCATAACAAAGATGTATGGGCAGAAGACGTGGAAAAAAAAAGTAAAAAGTTCAAATGTACGGGCTATGAAATGGGATGAAGTTACAGCAAGAGAACTTGAAACAAAATTAAGAAAAGCTCCTAAATGGAAAACCCCAGGCCTGATGCAATACCTAACTTTTGGCTAAAAGTATTAACATCCTTACATGATAATTTAGCCCCGAGTAAGTACTACTTATATACGCACCCCAGACACCAACCTGGTTAACAACATGAAAAATTATACTCTTCCTAAACAGTGAACCTGCAAGCTGTCCTAAACACTATAGACAAATAACTTGCCTTCTGGCAATGCATAAACTATACACTGGAATTGATGCCAAAAGAGTTTATTATAGTCATTTAGAAGAAAACTCAAGCATGGCAATAGAACAAAGGAGTAACAAAAGATCATTTGTTGTTAAAGTATCCTCCTTTTTACAATAATCCATTATGACTAAGTATGATGTGGATAGATTGCAAACAAGCATTTAACAGCACCCACATTCATAGATAAAGGAGTGCTTACAGATGTATGTGATACAAACTACATTGATCAATTACATTAGACTGACCATGAAACAGTGGCAATGCACTTTGCAGCTAAGCCATGATAAAGGACAAATTATTATTACAGGGATAAAAATTCAAAGGTGAACATTCCAGGGTGACTCTGTCACTGCTGCTGTTTTGTCTTACCCTAAACCCTTTAAGCTGTCTACTTAACAGATTAGGTCATGGTTACAATTTGGCTCTCAAAAAACAAGTGTAAAGACTTTGCATCTTATTTTTGTGGATGATTTAAAACTGTATACTTCATCAGATGAGGAGCTGAAAGCACAATGAGAAGGGTCAAAACTTTCTCAGATGATACAAGAATTTATTTTGGTCTTGATAAATGTGCAAAAGTAATATTTAAAGCAGGAAGGATTCAGTATAAAGAAAATATCAGTCTGGAACAGGAATGTGATATAAAGGAACTTGAGCAGGAGGGAGTGAGTGAATATTTGGGAACTGATGAAGGATCAACAATAAAACATGAACAAATGTGAACAAAACTCAGTAAGAAATATTTTAGAAGACTAAAATTAATACTGAAAACAGCCCTGACATCTGGGAACAAAGTCCAAGCTATAAACCAATTTGCTCTTCCTGTTCTTATTTACAGTTTTGGGGTGACTGACCCCAAAAGGTATTTGATCAGTTTGACAGTAAAAGAAGAAAAATGCTTCATGCTTATCAAATGATATATAAATATCAGTGTATACCAAGACTATATATTCCTTGTTGTGAAGGAGGTATGGCTCTCCTTGAGATTGATTACATGTATAGGTCTGCAATTGTAGGACTGCATACATATCTGCTGACCTCATCAGATCCAAATATAGTTAAAGTTTTGAAACATGAAGAGAAGTCTAAGATGACCTCCTTGCTTAGTTTAGCAGAAGTATATTGGTGCCAAGCAGTAATGGAAACCAAACCAGAAGTAGACAAAAATAAGGCAGCAACTGAAAGTGCCAAAAACAAAAGAAAGAATATAAAGAGAAGGATCAGATAAGAAGGCAAGAAGTGTGGAAAATGCATAAATATACTTGCAAGCACAGAAAACTCCTGGGAACAACCTCATGTCAATCAGGATCTGATGCAGGAATGGCTAAGGATAGGTGAATTTAAACCAAAAGATGAAAGGTTAGTATTTGTGACCCAGGATAGTGGCCTACATACATGTTGGTTTACAAAGTCCATTGAGTATGTGGGAGAAACAAGCAAATGCATGTTCTGTAAAACAGAACAGGAAACAGTCACACATCTTGTTGCTGGGTGTGATACACTAATGGCAGAGGCTTTTATACTGAAAGGCATAGTAATGTGCCAAGACCTTTGCATCAGGAATTGTACATACATTGTAGTATTGAAGTAGCTGAGAAGCAACATCCTTGACCTGGTTATTACTAACATGGGCAACCATTGCCCTACACCAATAGTCAATTCCTCCCTGGTTAGATCCAACCAGAAAGAAATTGCCATGGAAATCCACATCTCACCCACACACCCTGCAAAGGTATCCACCATGAAAAACTTCTCCAAAGCTAACTTTGGACTCCTAAAAACAGAGGTTGCTAACTTCACAGCACCCATGCCAATGGAAAATAGATGCATGCCTGCCAAATCATACACCAATGCACTGTATGAACATGTATATAAATGCATGGAACTAGCCATACCCAACAGAACCAAGACACTCTCCTCCAAAAAAAAGGAAGCCAATTTGCTAGTCCCTTGCCATTAATAAACTCTGCAACAGAAGGAAGAAACTGTTGCAGAAAAAGGTGAAGTCCTAAGACTGGAAAAATTCCATTATTAGCCTCAACAAAAAGTTAGGATCCCTCATCAAAGCCGCCAAAGCCAGCTATGAAGGCAGGATTGCAGCAGGCACTAAAAACAACCACAAAGCCTTCTATAGTTATATCTAGAATCTCCACGGCAATACCCAGATTTGTTCTTAGTTACTACAAAAATGGTATATCCTATACTGAGCCAACAGATATTGCCAACATACTGGCCAACAGATTCAGTGCCACATTTACCCCTCTCTCCACACTTAAAGGACCAGTCTCAATACCGGACGAATGCCAGGCACCCAGCATTACTGCAACACAAGTTAAAGCTGCATTGTCCAAGGTCAAGAATACAGCTTCCATGGGACCTGACAATTATCCTTGCTGTGTTCTACATGAATTATAAAGTGAACTGGCACCACATCTGTCTGCCCTGTTCACTCACAGTGTCAACTCAGGCTTTGTCCCTACTGAATGGCGCACTGCTACAGTCATCCCTCTCCATAAAGGAGGAGTGACTACAGACCCTGGAAATTATCGCCCCATTTGCCTGATATGTAAGAGTATGGAGCGCATCATCATGGACCTAATTAACAAGGATATAGGGAATTTCCAAACTGTAGATCTCATGTAATTTGGTTTTGTGAAAGGTAGATCATGCCTGGTCAACCTGGTTGACTTTGAGTCAGTCACCAGAGGTGTGGATGAAGGTAAGGCAGTTCATACAGCCTTCCTCGATCTGGCCAAGGCCTTTGATACCATTTCTCACTCAGGAATTATTGTAAACTCCCCATACTAGGCATCAACCCCTATATCGTTAGGTGGGTGGCAAATTGGCTCACAGATAGAAACCTCAGTGTAAAAGTAGCGGACTCCAAGTTAGACTTTGGGCCAGTCATGAGAAGAGTTCCACAGGGATCAGTCCTGGGTCCTCTTATGTTTGGTGTCTACGTCTCAGAAGTCCTGGCCAACACGGAGGGACTCTGGCTGACCAAGTTCACAGATGACTGCAAGCTGGGAGCCATTATTAACTCCCCAAGTGATGCAGACATCCTACAGAAAGGCGTCACTGAGACCAATCACTGGTGTCGAAACCATGGTCTTAAGCTTAATGATAAAAAAGGCGTTGTCATCCCCTTTAGGAAAAAATCAGTTCCCACTAACTACCACATCGATGGGAGCCCACTGAACACTGAAGGTGTTATAAGAGATCTAGGGACACAGGTTGACAACAACCTCCTTCGTCCGCCACACTGCTACTGTGGTCAGAAAGTTCTTCTGTGTGGCACATATCATTACCAAGGGTTTTGTATCCAGGAAGAAAGAGGTCATTATTTCTCTCTACTCTTTCCTCATTAGACCAGTCATAGAATATAATGCCTCATTTGGTATGTACTTCACTAGACACGTAACAGCTGGAGAGGCCACAGAAGTACCTCACGAAGAGGATCCTAGGCCTTAAACAGATATCCTACATAGACAGACTCAAAAAACTCCAGCTATTCTCTGTCACATGTTGTCTACTAAGAGGTGATCTCTGCTTGATGTACAAAGCTGTGTCTGACCCAGCTCTGTTAGAAATGCTACATCTAAAGAAATCACAATCCCTCCACACCACATGCTCCAGAGACCTCAACCTCATTATCACAATCAACAGAACATGCTAGAGGGACAGATTCATAACCCAGAGACTGCTCATGCTCTGGAATAGGCTTCCCATACATATCAAGCAGAGCACCTCACTAGCCCTCTTCAAGAGAAATGAGTGGATGGGAAATAGAAAGTTCTCCCCGGGGACCACACCAGTGGCTCTACTTGATAGAGGCACTGGGAACTAACGTCGGGCGGCACAATGCCAGGCACTTCTGTGGGCTAGGCTTATAAAGGCTTTAGGGCCACTAGCCTAGTATATATCTATGAACCTAAGCACTGGAAACATGAATTACAAAGCATTATAAAAAATTATGTTTATATCACGTGGGATCACCCATTACCAACAGTTAAAAAAATAGTTGTGATAAAAACAGAGATAGCAGTCCATGAAAAAAGATAATTGAAATTGCTACACCCAGTGAATACAGTGTCTTATGTAGAAACAGAGAGAAAGTCATCAAATATCAGGATTTGCTGGCAGAAATGAGGGAAATGTGGAAGATGGATACCCAGACAGTTCCAGTAGTAGTTCTAGTACTAGTAGTAACAATGGGTCTCAAAAAATGTCGCAGTCTTATTTAGATAGGCTACCACTATGTATAACTCCAGATGAACTATAGAAAGAGTCAATTCTGGGCATATTGTGGGTACTGCATATATCACTTTTGGTTACAATGAAAGATTTCATGAACTTTAATCATACTTTGACTTAGGAATGGCATCCATTCCCATCATGGTATTAGAGACTCAAAACACTGGAAAAATGAAAGCAGGTCATTGTAAGGTAGAAGTTAAACATATAGAAACTAAAGTTATGACATATCTGTGATGTGAAGGGTTTAGTGTGGAGACTCCAACACAGGCTGTATTGTATCATGATAGGACAATTGGTCCCTGGACTTAGGAGTAGCAGGAGGCATCTGAAGATTTGTCACATGGTAATGTTCCGGTGCCTATTGTTAGATACTGATACAAAAGGCCAGTTGAAATTGCTCAACAAGAGCAGGAGTGGGAAACAGTGGTGACTTTGATGCAAGTAATGTTGTGGATTGATAGGCTAATAGGTCGTCTGAAGAGGATGTGCCAGAGAAAGATGTTTTGGAACTTTTTGTAGAATATTCACAGGAAAAAGGGAGCAAAGAAGATGCTGTCAGTCCAGAAGAAAATGATGTAAGGGAAGGCCTACTTGTTTATGAGAGACCTGTTAAGGTAGATGAAAGAACTGGATTACAGAAAGTAAATAAGACCCAAAAATGTCAGAAAACTGGTAAAACAGATAAATACCATAATCAGGACTGTTAAGAGAAATTCATATGATGTTACAAAAATAAACAGAATGTATTACTTTGAAGGTCAATTAATAGTAGAAATTCATGCGGTGTAACAGAAATATGATGCATTACCATGAGTCTAAACTAATAAACAATAAAAGGTTACAATGAAAATATAGAGATACAAAGGAAAAGAGGGGAACAAGTAAAATTATAAAGCAGTTAGGACAAGAAGTATTACTGTTAGAAGAATACAGAAAATGGAACAGATCATCAAAAATTCTTAGAAAAACAGAAAATTTGGTGAAAGCAATGCAGAGTATCAAAACAGACCAAAAGTTATCATACACTGCTTCAAATAATAAACTAAAAATATCAATAAAAGCAGAAAACGGAGGAGATATTTAGATAAAGATGAAGTAGAAAAATAAGAGATTCATTAATGATCCAGAAAGTCTTTATTATAGAACTGGGAAACAAAGCAAAAGGAATAGAAACACCACCAAAGCAGTTGCAATAGGTACATTTTGGTAAAATATTTGTGAAGATCCTGTTGAACATGGGGTCTATATTATATCATCGAATGATTAAAATCACAAATGCTCTCAAGAGTGAAAATGATGGACCCGAAAGTGCTTTGTTTGAGATTGCAGTACAGTGAAAATTGGAATATTTGCCCTTTCCTCACTGTAGTGCAATCTCAGAGTTGGAATATATATTTAGCAGGGGGTGTGGGGGGCACAGCCCACTACAATAATGAGTTTGAGGTCCAGCATTTTCGCTCTTTAGAGCATTCATGATTTTAATCATTCAATGTTATATAGACCCTTGAACATGAATAGAATGGATAGAAGAATTAAAAGAGATGGTAAAGAGCTGTAATGTAGATAATATTAAATAGGTTAAAGTAACAATCATAGAAATTGAGACCAAATTATGAAAAGCTCTAAAATAGAAAACCCTGGCCAAGATGCAGTACCCAACTTTGGGTTAAAGATATTAACATCTCTACACAAAGATTCAGCCCTGATTGTGAATTACTTATATGTGCATCTTGAACAGACTCAAACCTGGTTAACAGTAGGAAAAATTATACTCCTCCTTAAGAGTGAACCTGCAACCCATCCTAAAAACTGTATACCAATAGATTGCCTTCTGACCACTACAAACTGTATACTGGATTTGACATAGGCAGAGAATATAATCATTTAGAAGAAAACTATGGCAATAGAACAAAAAAGTAATAAAAGAAAGTTATATGGAACAAAGGATTATTTGTTGCTAAATAAAGTCATAATAAAAAGTTGTAAAAAAGGGGAAAAATTTAAGTATGGCATGGATAGATTACAGAAAACCACTTGACCCACATTCAATAATAATGGAATGCTTACAGTATAAGATACACCCTACATTGACCAGTTACATTGCAATGATGCTAGGGTCATAGGAGGTTACTAGGCTAATAGCCCTGGGTCCCTTACAAGCCTAGCCACGAGTTTGTCCCCAAAAAAGAAACATCAGTCAGCACCTGTCACCCCTGTCAATGAGGGACAAAGGTGGAACCTCTGGGACAAATTTATGGTTTCCCATCCACTCATCAAGTTTGCATTTGAAGAGTGTCAGTGAGATACTCTGTTTGACATGTATGGTAAGCCTATTCCAGAGACAGGGCAGTCTTAGGAAGACAAACCCGTCTCTCCAGCAGGTTTTGTTGATGTCTCATATTAGATTTAGGCCTATTGAGCGGGTAATGCACAAGTAGTTAGACTTGGAGCATCTCTAGTAGGGCAAGGTCCGATATTGCCTTGTAGGCGAGACACAGATCACCTCTGAGCAGTCTGCCTGATACTGGTATCTACTTCAGATTATCGAACTTTCAAAATGCCAACTTTCATATGGCGGACACCATATGATCGACATTTTGAAAGGCTGGCAATCTGTAATAGTAGTGTTAACCATTGAAAACTGTCCCCCCACACCCCCTGCTACTTAATTATTTCCACTCTGAGATCGCACTACAGGGGGAATCTCCTGGTTCTGCACTGTATTGGGATCTCCATTATTCATTGTCGGCCTTTCAAATGTTTGGTCATATGGTGTCGGACATATGAATTTTGAACTTTTGAAAGTTTGAACAAATGAAGGAGACCCGATACTGAGTAGAGTGATAGTGATTTAAGCCTGTGTGCATAGGATAGGTGCTAGAGGCCATGGATTCTCTTTGTGAGGTATTTCTGTGGACTTTTCCAGTTGGTGCAGGTGTTTGGAGAGGTACATATAAAACAGGGCATTATACTCAATTGTAGGTCTAATAAGGGAGGAGTAGACAGAGGTAATAACCTCTTTTTTTCTGGATGCAATCCCTTTACTTATGAGATGAACCAAGTAAAAGGCTTTTATGACCACCGCCGCCATATGATGGTCGAATGTGAGACTATTGTCAACCTGAGTACCCAGGTCTCTCACCACAGGTTGTGTGCTTAGAGGGTTGATGTGGTAATCAGTAGGGGCCATTTTTTTTTTTTGCCAAATGGTACAATACTACTTTTGTTGTGTTTAACGTAAGGCCATGGCTTTGGCACCAGTTATTTGTAGCTGTGAGACCCTCTTGCAGTATGTTAACATCAACTGGGGAGTCAATGACAGCACCCAAATTACAGTCATCTGCAAACTTGGTCAGCCACAGGCCTTTTGTCTTTGCCTGGACCTCTGAGAAGTATATGCCAAACAGTAGAGGTCCCAGGACAGATCCCAGGAAACACCACTAGTGACAGGTTTGCTGTTGGAGGTGGCAGCACCTATTTTGACCTTGTGGATCCTATCTGTGAGTGAGTTGGCCACCCATCTGACTAGATAGGGATCAACACCAAGTTATGTTAGCTTTTTGATGATGCCTGAGTGGGGATTGTGTCAAAGGCCTTGGCCAGGTCAAGGTAAGCTGTATGTACTGACTTTCCCTCATCCAGGGCCTTGGTGACAGTCTCAAAGAAGTCATCTAGATTCAATAGGCAACATCTGCCCCTGATGAATCCAAATTGGGTGGGGTCGAGTGCTTGGAGATTGCCTTTGTCCTTGTTTATGAGATCCATGATAATACGCTCCATGACTTTACAGATGAGACTAGTCAAGCTGATGGGGTGATAGTTTCCCGGGTCAGTAGTGGCACCACCTTTGTGCCAAGGGATGACAATGGCAGTTCTCCACTCTGCTGGAATGAACCCTGTAGTTAGGCTGTGGTTGAATAGAGTGCTCAATGGCAAACTTAGTTCTTGCTGGAGATGGTGCAGAATACAGCCTGGGATACAATCAGGTCCCATGGAAGTTGTGTTCTTTGCCTTGGATAGGGCATTTAACACTTGATCTACAGAGATGTGATGTGTGGGATAAATATCGGGGATGTCGACTGGGCCTTTGGGGGGGCGATTAGGGGATGAAGTTTGCACTGAACCTATCAGTCAGCAGGCTGGTCAAGTCAGCAGGATCAGTGCAAGTGGTATCTTTAAGTACTAATTCAGAACAAACTTGAGCTTTGCCATGGAGGTTCCTAATGTAACTGAAGAAGGACTTGTTTCCCTTTGTTTTGGAGGCGTGTTTCAACTCATAACTGACTCTGGAGGTTTTCACTAATAATGCAATTTGCTTGTTGAGGCAGAGGAGGGAGTTTTTCTGATTTTGAATTTGTTTCTTTTTACCTTTTGGCAACAGTTTCTTTCATGAAATAATGGAAAACCACTTTGCAGTTCAGCCATGACAAAGGGCAAATTATTATCCTGGGGACAAAAATTCAAAGGGAGATACTCCAGGGTGATTCTTTGTCATTACTTTTCTTCTGTTCTTAACACATTAAGCTTTTTACTTAATAGATCTGGCTATGGTTACAGTTTGGCTCATAAAACCAAACTTTTTGTTTAATAATTTTTCATGTGCTTTTTGTGAATGGCTTAAATTTGTATTGTTCATCAGATGAGGATTTGAAAGCATAGCTACAAATGTTTAATGCCCTAAGAATGACATTTGGTCTTGGTAATTGAGAAAAGTTAACGTTTAAAAAAAATGAAAGCTGCATCATCAAGAAAATGTCAACATGAGACAGGAGTGTGATAGAACTTGAGTACAAGAGGGTGTTTAATCATTTGGGAATAGATGGAGGTTCTGCAATAAATCCTGAACAAATGAGAATAAGGCTTAGCAAGGAAGAAATATCTTGAAATCTACAAATAAAGTTCAAGTTATAGATCAGTTTGCTCTTCCTGATCAAAGTTATAACTTTGGGATGATTGATTGGCCCCAAAAAATATTGAATCAGCTGAGCATAAAAACAAGAAAATGCTTCACGTTTTTCAAATGATATATTATAATCAGTGTATACCAAGATGATATAGTCCTTGTTCTGAAGGAGGTATTGGCCTCTCAGAATTGATGGGATGTATAGATCTGCAGTCATGAGACTACATACATATATGTTGCCCTCATCAGTTCAAAACATATTGAAAGTTTTAAAATATAAGTAAAAGTCTGTGATGACATCTTTGCAGAAACATTTCAGAATCAAGTTGAAATGTAAATTAAACAGACATAGACAAAAATCAAACAGCAATTGAATGTGCCAAAAAACAAAGAAAATATAAAAAGAAAAGGATCAGATAAGAAAGAAGAAGTTGAAAATCCACAAAAGTAGTGGCAAGTACATAGATCTGCTGGAATAATCTCATGTTGACTGAGATTTGGCAAAGGAATTCTTAAGGAGAAGTGAACTGAAACCAGAACATGAATGATTAATAATGTTGGCCCAGGAGAGTAGACTAGGTATACACTGGTTTACAAAGTCCATGGAAAATGCTGGACAAGCAGGCAAATGCAGGTTCTGAAAAAAAAAGACAAAAAAAAAATTGATCATTGAAATTTCTACACCCAGTGGTTATAGTGTCTTACATACAAAAGCATACAAAGTCATTAAATACCAGGATTTGCAAGTAGAAATTATAGCAATGTAGAAGAAAGAAACCTGGACAATTCCACTAGTACTAGAAGTGTCAGCACTAATAAAAAAAAAAAAAACTACAATCCTATGTAAATATACCACCAATGCTTGTAATTCCATACTAACTGAAGAATGAGGCAATTCGGAAACCATACATTTTTCATGAACTTTGTGTACCCTGAAGACAGGGTCCATTTCCATCATGGTAAGATGGAAATAAGGTCCTATTGAAGAGGTGGAAACATCAAGAAAAGGAGGCTAAGGTTGGTGGAACTGAATTCATCCTCAGTGTTGGCAATTACCTTTCACTTGGACTTTGCTTTAATAAAACTGCACCATGATAATGCTGATACTGATGTTACTCTGTTTTATATATTGTGGAAAAAGACAGTTTACAAAAAAAAGGAACGTGCCACTTTTGTCATAAGTATTGGTACCAAGACTGGAAAAAAGACTGTAGAATCCTCAGAAAACAGAAAACATTCCTACCGTGGTCACAGGCCATGCTGTGAGCACCCCACTTGTGGAAGAAGTAAGAAACTGACTGGCCAGGAGGAAGAGAGAGAATAAAGTGAACTCTCAGGATAAAGAGATTATGTATTTCTTCTGTTATGCAACATACCCATCAGTTCTACACAGAGGATGTAAAGCAAAAACAAGAAAGATTGAAAGAAGAATATTTGCATCACAAAAACTGTTAAGAGTTACAAGTAATAAATTAAGATCTTTACTAAAGAAAATCAGAACAAAGCAATATCCAGATAAAGAAACATTAGACCATCTGAAAAAAGATGAAACTGAGAAAAAGAGCAAATAAAGAGGCTATCCAAATTTGTTATAAAGGGAGCATTTACTTGGGAAAGCAAATGAGATCTGATATGGTGTAATTTATATATATATATATATATATATATATATATATATATATGTATGTATAGGGTATATATCACTACATTGAAATGGCATAACATAGAATGCAAGCACATCGAACTTATAACCTCGAAGACTGACAACTTTGAAGCCAGGGAAAGAATTTGGAGGGTCGTTTCCATGGCTTCACTATTTCTTCCACTGTGGTGTGATCTCGGAGTTGGTATATTTAAGTAGAGGGGTGGGGGGGGCAAAGCCTCCCACATTAAAATAGTTTGTAGTGTTTGTGTGTTTTGTGTTTTGTGCTGGAACAGCGATTTTTTTCCCAGGGAAAGAAATCACTGTTCTCAGTTTTCGGAGTTTTCAGTTTTCGATGTTTAGAGTTCGATGTTCTTACATTCGATGTTATGCCGTTTCGATCTTATGGTATAAACCCTATATATATATATATATATATATATATATATATATATATATATATATATATATAAAATAATAAGCTGAACTAACAAGTATTGCAACTGCAGCTTCAAAATTTCCAGTAAAAGAGAAAGTGGATTTTATTGAGAACAAACACATTTAGTGATGTGGAAAAGCAACAAATAGGAATTGAACTGTTTAACCAGCTTTGGAGTAAATGGTTTTGTTTGGATACTTTAATGCAGGCAATATCCAAAAATGATGTATCAATAAATCTTCAGAGAATGGTACAACAAAGGACGCATTTAGAAAAGGTATAATATAAAATAATTTTTTAACCTACTGCAAAAGACTTAGTTAAAAGATCAGTTAAGACTGCACAGCAGGGGAAGAGCAAGAAACAGCAAAGAAGACACTGTCAGAGAAGTAATGATCTAAAGAAAGAGCTATTTGATTTAATAGAAGTGGACAGACACATTAAGATAGACAAAAGAGAAGGAGCTTCCAGTAATAATGGACTGCCAGTGAGTCATGGGTCATCTCTTTCTAATCCTCAGCAAGTAAAAAATCAATGCTTTTTCCCGTTAGTTTTCTAAAACCTCCGTCTTTTGGTGGGAGTAAAAGGACTTTCCGATGAGGAGATAGTCTGTGATCCATGCATGGAAAGCCAAAAGTAGCTAAAAATAAAAAGCAGTCTTGATCACCATGCTAGGCTTCCACACAGACAGTAACAAATATGGAAGGCCATAGTGTAGAAACTTCAACAGATACTTTCAGCAGTAAAGCAGTTATGGAAGAAGTGTTGGAAAAGTTTACATAGATAGCCAAGAAGTGGGATTGATATGTTAAAAAGACACTGAATTAATTGTGCAGTTGATGGAAACTGCATTAATGACACACATAGATGCAACAGAGGGATTGCGAAGGGAAGTGACAACCTTAGGAACATGTGCTGCAGACAGTCAAGTGAAAACAGAAATGCTTGAGGGATGAATAGCAGAGATGGTGGACAGGATTCTAAGAAAAGAATTTACAATTTGTAAGCTTAGAGACAATTGCAAGGAAAGCAGACAATGGCATATATGAAACATTCATTGTCTGTTTGGATTGGGATGTAGGAAGCAGAGATAGTTACTGAAAGGTGCACTGAGTTTTTGTTTCAGGGACTCTTAACTAATATAAGTGGTCCTAGAAAATGGTTGGTATTTTCTCAGTATACCTAAATTAAAAAAATATTGTTCTCACTTTGGACTGTAGGTTGAAAATTGTTGGTAGGAACTGTTAAAAGAGTTTTCAGTGAACATGACTTTATAATGTCAACACTAAGAAAAAAAAAGGGGCAGGTTTATTCCTGTTATGAAACTGTGTAAAGCATTTAAACTAAAGTTGAAAGTGGTATATCCTTCCTATTTCATGACAGTGTTTTTCACCGAAACAAAAAAGACATTTTTGTTTCAGATGATGCCAGGAAAGCCACACTAGAGCAGAGTGATAAGGCAGTCATTAAGGCAGAAGAATGCTCTGTTGAGTGTAACTCGGATTCACAGAGGCAGGTGAAGCAAGCTATTGACCCTTTTCCAAAAAGTAATACCAATGTAAAGAGGGCTTCCAAGTGGTGAGATAAGGTATAAAAGTGGTAGTCTAAACCTGACTCTGTGATTGGAGGATGTAGGTAGTAAAGGTACTGTCTTCAAATAACACTGTTGTCTTCAATATCCAGCAGTGATGTGAATGAAAACTGGATTGCTGTGGTTATTTACATGTTAAACTGGGGGAGGTGGGAAGGAAACAACACTGTGGCTTGCAAATTACTTGTATTACTGTCTTTGTATGTTAAGAAAATATGGTGTTTACCATGCCAAGCACCACTGAAATACAAACGTGTAAGATTGCTGTATTTTGATTTATTGAAAGACTGCACATTTTGGCAGGTTAAATGGGATAAAACTAGACTTGTTTTGTAATGTTTCTGTATGTTACATTGTTCTTATTTCCTGGTAACATATAATATATATAGCAGTATTTTTTAGAACTGTAGTTAGCATCTTTATGGGGGGGGGGGGTTGAAAAGCTAAAGCCCAATAATGTAGGATAGGGTCAGAGAGGGGGTAAAAGAGGTTAATAAAGGAAGTGTGTTGGTGAATAATGGAAAAGTTAATGTGTTGCTTTAAAGGCTGGAAGTGTGAGCCTGAGAGATGGTGCACAGTTTGTCATGGAACATGAATGGTTAGCTGGTCCAGTTAATTGCTCTGAAGTGTATAACTGTTTAAGTAAAGCTACATTTATCATGCTTAGTCTGCATGAGATTTACTTAAATCAAGTAGAGTTCAAGAAACTAACAAGAGGGTAAAATGAATTATTGGCAGTGGTCACCTATGAGGTGTTAAGGAAGAGGGAAGTGTCAATTTTAATTAAAAAGGATATGCAGATCCATTTATTTGAAAAGTTGGAAGATAAAAATGGAAACTATGTCATTTTTAAAGGCATGGTGGAGAGTTATATAATCTGTCAGTGTATATACCCCTTGCTTCTGCTTGGACAGAGTTCAGGGTGGTGCTAATTAGCATAATAACATTTCAAAAGGGTTTCTTAATTGTAACAGCAAACTGGAATCTGGTCTTGGATGTTAAGGATATCACCAAGGGGCCTAAGAGGTTTTCTGTGCCAAAACAGGGCAAGCAATTTGTTCAGTTTACATAAGCTTGGGCCTTTTACATCTGACACAATGGGCAAGATGGGCCAGTTTGCAGTTTATCTGTTTTTTCTTGTGTTTATTATAGATACTCTGGAGTAGATAAGTTTATGATACTAAACAAGTATGTTTTTGGGATGGTGGAGTTGGAGATGAAGCTGATAGCAGTATAGGCCATACTCCACTACTACTAAAGTTGAAGGAAGAATGCAACTCTAAATTAAAGCACTGGAGATTACTCCTTTTTTTCAGGAATCTTGTTTCATTGTTTTTTTAAGGACCAAGTAAATGATTAGTGGGGCAGTGAAGTGTGTATTATAGACCCAGTGACATAAGTGAAAGGCTTTTAAAACTACATTGATTCAACATTTACAACAGTACATGGCCCAGATCAGATGCAGTATGAAACTCTAAGTGGCCTCATTGGCAAGACTGGATAGCAGAAATCCAGAAAAAAACATGAAGAGGGAAACCAAGAAATACTGGAATATACAGAGGAAGGCAAGTTAAAGCCTTATACAGGTTTATTCTTAGTGGCTAAAAGCACTATTGCCCATAGATGGAAGCGGAAGGTTCCACAAGGAGGTGAAGATGTTATTAAGGTACAAGAGGAGATTAAGCAAATAGAGTTTTAGAAGAAGTATTAGAGACACAGTAAGATTCAGGAAGTCAAAATGGACACAGTGGGGCAAAATTACACACAAACAGATGTAAAAGAAAAGTAGGGACCTCCCCTTTCTAAATACAACCAATCAAGGAGTTCTCTGTTGATGACTAGATATCTGCGTGTATGTATGTGTATATAATGTTACACATATGTGTATATGTTAGAATGTTGGTTTACTTTGAATGTTAAAATTGTACAAAAAACATTTAAGAACAGATAAGTTACTTAGAGAAATTGTCATAAACTGCAGTGTTTATAATGAACTTTTTTTTACTAAAGGCTTTTCAAATCAAGAAACCACTATATGACAAGAGCTGAAAGCCAGTGTCAAACTATAACCTGCCAAAAACTGTTTACAAGAAAGTAAAAGTCAAAGACTAAACTAACTGTACTAGAAGTACTGAATATAGTAACAGTGATAAAACAATTGGAATTTGAATCTTTAGAATAGGGTAAAAGCCAATTGTATTAAAAATGGGAATTGTGGGAAAAATGTATGCAGAGAAAGAATGAGGTTTAAAAGAAGGCAGGATTTGAATGGGCTATGTAATGTTTGACTGGCACTTACTGTGATGTATAATGTTTGCAATTAAAATTATGTCAGTTTTCTTTGTTTTCATTTATATAAATTGATGATTGTTTGTCATACATGATAATAATAAAGATGTTTCTTGTTTGAAGAAAAAGTACAAAGAATGTTACCTATTCCCATGTCATGCAGGCTTAGACAAATTAATTTGTGGACCAACATGAGGTAATAAGATAAAAAAAGATGGTGGAACCTGTGGCAGAAAAATATGTAAAGGAATAAAATGAAAGATACTGGAAAGTTTTGGGAAAATAATTTACATCAAAGTGATCTTACAGTGAGAAGAATGTTTGTCGTACAGGCTTAACCCATTCTGTATAATGGAAACTGTTTGGGTTTGTAACTTCCAATGGGTCTGACCTGAGCCTTTTTGGAAAGAAAAAAAAAAAAAAATTAGTGCCACAATTAAAACATGTTTGTATCTCTGGACACATACATATTCTAGATAGAATATAAGTGGCAAACTATTCTGTACAAAGTAATCTTTACAGTGACTACATTTATTCAATTCTTGATCTTAAAATGGATTGTATAAGCCACAATAAACACACCAAATATTAATTGCTGTAATGTTATATAAACAGTTTATGATATCTCAGTGACTATTCTAAATGCACACACAGTGCCAATGGTGTTTGTTTATTGGACTGTGAGCTTTCATGTGAGGCTAAGCCATTCTTTCTGTGTCAGTTGATTGTTGAGATATTTAGAGAAGTCTGTGAAAACTATTACAATACAAATAAGTAGTAACTAAGTTTTAGTATCTCATTAGCTGCATTAGACAGATCAAATAGCAATACTGTTGTGTTCACCATAATGTAAGCTTTAAGATGAAATCTAATAGTTTTTATGAAGCATGGTTTTGGAATTATTACTGTATATATGAAGAGGCAATATTTGATGCCAAGCGGTATCACAAGAATGATCCTAGAGAAATGTTTAGATGGGTCATTAGAGTTTAATGAGTTAATACATTAGAAGGTAGAATTTTACTTCAGTAGTACAACAGTATAAACCACAGTCAAAAAAGCAACTATATAAACCGGTGTATTCTTTGTAGCTTGTCAAAAGGTTTTTGGCCTACTTACAAGACTGTTAGGCTACACTGACATTGGCCAGAGAGGTAAGTTTTTTTTCCCTGTTCTGGAATACACCATGTCTGGTAGATGTTTTCAAATAAACTGTAGATAAATCCAAGTCAAAATATATCTGTTAATTACTGTTAGTTTATGAAGGGAACATGGCTGCATCACAGCCATTGTAAGTTGCTCTAAATGCACTACTGGGGCTTTTATGCTGTTATATACCACATTATATGCATTAACCAGTATAGTTCACAGCATAAAATTCTAGAAGTAAGCAAAAAAAAAAAAAAAAAAAAAAAATATATATATATATATATATATATATATATATATATATAGGGTCTATATCAGAACATTGAAGTATTACTACATTGAATGTTCTAATATCGAACCATTTCACTTAAAACACCATAACATCGAACACTCAGAACAGTGAATTTTTTCCCAGGGAAAAATTTGCTATTCCAACAAACATACTCACAATACAAGCACACAAAAATACATAATCCACACACATACACTTCACAAAACCCCACACTAAACCATATATACACTACTAGCTATCCACTTACCTTAACCCAACCCTAACCCTAAGGTTTGTAACTACCGCACACTCACTTTACCCGCTCCCTAGCCCTAAAGTCCCTACCGCATACTCACCTTACCCGCTCCCTAACCCTAAACTCCCTATCGCACACTCACCTTTTCCGCTCCCTAACCCTAAGGTCCCTATCGCACACTCACCTTCGTTCGCACATTTACCTTAACCTGGTCCATAACCTTCGCTCCACAGTCAAGGAAATAGCGAAGCTGCAGAAACTGCCA
>NC_056744.1:1669927950-1669967956 GCF_019279795.1 Protopterus annectens | reverse complement strand
TTGAAGATGTTGCTGTGGATTTGGTGGTAGATTTTGTTCCACTCAGCTCCCCGGGACCCCCCCACCATTGTCTGTAACTGCCTTTAAATAACTGACCTGTTGAATGTAATGTATTAGAACAGAACACTCATCTACTTAACTGAATAAACTACTTGAAAGTTCATCAAGGCATCTTTATTCCTCCCAAAGAGAAGGCATCAGAGAAAGAGTCCCCTAGATCTGCTAGCTAAAGTGATTTTATCTGAAGTAATGCTTTGTACTCCATTTCTTGTTAATCCTGTCACCCCCGGGTCACAGGTGAGATACCAGATCTGACTAGAGCTTTCTGGATTTCCTCTGTTCACAGTTGTCATATTGTCCCATCAATATATTTGCCTTACATACTGTTAATATTTCCATGTCTCTATGTACTCACAGCTGTGTGGGGCAGATGTTCAAAGTCAAAGTAAACATTAACGTCAGACAGATCAACACAGAGGAAAAAGTGCATATCACTGCACGACATTTCAATACTCAGATTCATACCATATGAGAGACAGTTTACAGAAGGAAGATAGATTAAATTAATAAAAATTTAAATAAAAAGAATAAGATACAAAAAAGTAAATAAAGTAGATTAAATTTAAAAGCTCTATTTACATCAGAAACATAACTACAACATCAGGAATAGACTCAATAAAAATACAAGGATATGCAAAAACAGTACTATAATAAATAAGAGAGGCATACATGTAAACTTACACACCAACAATATATACCACAAACTTACAGTTCACAGTTGTTCTAGTACAGAGAGAGATGTATGAAGTGAGATATTCAGAGAGTTTATGTAAAACAACAATGACATATTGCACACAAATGTTTTACCTATGTAGCATGTTAGGCTATGGGTTTGCTATTCAGCTATGGTTTTATTATTTGGGTATTAGGCAATGGATATGTTAGTCTCAGACACAATGTACTTCTCTGCATACTTTTCTTAAATAATGATACATAAGAGGATATGCTTTTTTTTTAGCATGTTTTAAATAAATTCATATTTTCATTCATTTATTTCATAATTCAACTAGGAAGGCCCTGTCAGCCAGAGGTCCTTGTATAAAAGAGTTTTTTTACTTTAAAAGTAATGACTAGAAAGCACAAAAAATGTGGTAGGGATGTTCTTGAATACAGATTGCATGCTCTTAGTGTTGGCATTCATTAATCCAGGGTTTAAGTCTTTCATACAATCTGGCCTTCTAAAGGGTATAATGAAAACTAGAAATCAAATGGTATTAAATAATGTATTTATAACTATGATCAGACCCATGATAAAATATAATTTGTTGTTTTGTAATGTATTACTGACACAGGAAATTCAGGAATAGGTTTAAGAAGGTTTACAAAAAGAATAAACAAAATGAATAAGTAGACGTACGTTGAGAGATTGAAGTATTTGGATGTTTTCAGCATATCATATAGAGTAATCAGGGGAACTTATTAAGGCTACATTGCAAGGAATAGTTTTGATCTTAAGCAAGCAATTGGTTTAATAAAGGCTGTAGAATATATAAAAAAACAAAATCGAGTAAAGACAAGAGATAAGTTTATAACTCAAAGGATTCCTAAATTGAGGGATAGTATACCTGTTTATGTTAGAAATTCTTGTTCAGTGTCAGTCTTCAAAAACATTAGATGATTATATAGGGAAAATAAATATAAGTATGGGCTTATGGACTCTGCAATGATTAAGTTCAATAAAGACTATCTGCAGTTAAATTAAAGAATGAAACAATGATGTTAGGCATGTGATACAGTTAGTTAAGTTATGGTCCTGAGAAGTTCATGGATTGGTAAAAAGTAGGCTAAGTTTAAACAGCTATAGGAGTGACAGCGACTGTTACTGATAGGACATAACCACAAAGAAATATACAAATTAAAGGTTAGTGCCTAAAGTGATAGTGGGAAAGTTAGTTAGGTATTTAAGTTAAGAGTTAAGCTTGATGTGGTAGGGATGTTCTTGAATACAGATTGTATACTCTTAGTGTTGGCTTGCATTAATCCTGCATTTAAGTCTTTAATACAATTTGGCCTTGTAAAGCAAAAGTGAAAAGTCAACCCAGTAACACTGGCAGCTCTGACAGTTTAAGCTGTTCCTTAACTGATTACCTTAACTCACTCCATCAAATCGAGCTACTGACATGGAAAATTCAGAAATTGGTTAAAGAAGGTTTACAAAAAGAACAAAATATATAAGTAGACGTAAGTTGAGAAACTGAAGTATTTGGATGTTTTCAGCATTTCTTTTCGAGTAATCAGGGGAAACATATTAAGATTACATTACAAGAAACAGTTTTGATCTTAAGCAAGCAATTGGTTTAATAAAGGCTGTAGAATATATAAAATACTGTTGCTGGTAGGAGATAACCACAAAGAAATATACAGCTTAAAGTTTAGTGTTAAGGTGATAGTGGTAAAGTTAGTTAGGTATTTAAGGTAAGAGTTAAGCTTGACGTGGTGATTATTAATTGCAGACTCTAAATTAGTAGTAAGTTGCTCCAGTGGTATGGTTTGGCTTAATGTGTAATGTAAGATAGCAAAATATGGGACAGATTAATGTAATAATTAGGTAGGCACAATGAAGGAACTAATGCCATAAACAGCTAATAACAACAATGATAGCTTGCAGGTGAATAATTAAAGATCAAATAACCATCTAAGATAAATAATTAGAATAGTAAAAGTGCAAAAGACAGTAGAATATATGAAAGCGATACAAAAGCAAATCCATTTAACAGCAGGCATCAATTCAATGGCAGGAAACAGTAGCAATTCTCTCAAGTAGCAAATACAGTGGAACAGCTACTGTACTCACTATAAACAGCTAAAGTCAAAAAAGTACACTACCAGAAAACAGTACCGTAACAGGTATATCATCCAAATGTAGTTTAAATGCAAGAAAGCAAAAGTGAAAAGTCAACCCAGTAACATCAGTAAAAATCCAAAACAGAAAATAGCAGAAAAGGATTTAAAAACATACAACCCAGCAATAAATAATGCAAGTGTATTGAAACTAGTTAAACCAGCTGGGGAAAATGCATCTTACTTGTAGCTGGCTGCCTGATAGGTAAGTCTTACTTAGTAGTTGGTAACTAGTAGAGTAACCAGTTCAATTATACATAGAGTGACTAGTTTAATAAGCTGATAGTGCTGCCTCAGTGCACTTTATTTAGCTAGTCTGATCCCAGACCTAAAAAAGGGCTTAAGAGAATCGCTTCCTTCTTTCTTCTCTCCTGTGCATTGCACAAATATGCACAGTAGTCAGAAAAAAATAATGCTGTGACAGTTTCTTATTTCATGCCCAAGAGTTTTGCTTTGACAGTAGTCTGCTGAACAAGAAAACAATGATAGGAGTGATTCCACAGCAGAGCAGCAATGGCCAACTGTTCCTCTCTCATTCAGAACAGAGCAAAACAGTCCTAATTCATTTCAGGCAGACATATTCTGGAACTCGCTTCATGTATAGTGGATTGGACCCAAAAAGGGTTTGGTGGTAGAACCACTTCCTGTGTAAGCTAAAAAAGGGGGGATTCTCACTTTAGGTACTGCATTAGGTCCATATGAATGGAAAAAAAATGAATGTTAGCTGTCTAAGGTAAGGGCTTCGCTAGTAGGATCTTTTAGTATTCACCACTATAAGCAGATGAGATGCAGCTGTGAGGAGCTTCTGAAGTCACATTTACATAAGGAACAATCAACTTAAGAGCCTCTGGATTTAAAAGTAGAGCAGAGCCAGGGTGAATAAAAACATCCAAAACAGACACAGAACAACAGTCAAAGAACACTGGCAGCTCTGACAGTTTAAGCTGTTCCTTAACTGATTACCTTAACTCACTCCATGAAATCGAGCTCTGCAAGTTTGCACTGTACTTCCAATGACAGAACCTAAGGTTTTTTATAAAATCAAATTATGTTGCAACATTTTAAACAAATGTCCATATCTTTGCAACCATAGGGGTTATTAAATAAGTGTTAATGGCAAACTCTTCAGCACAAACTATTCTTGCAGTGGTGGTATTCTTTAGGTTGTAGGTCTTAAACTGGATTTTATAAGATGAGTAATCATAATAGTGAGAGGGGCTAAGTAGCAATTTTGCACTAGGTTGGAAGCACTGTAAGGTGAACAACTGTGATGGCATCATGTAACTAAGGTGATTGTAGATGCCTAACCAGGGAACATACACAGAGGAAGTTATTGCTCATCAGCTACTTAGACTGCACTTTATTAGCAGAAGCTTCTGAAGTAGGATATAAGGATGTTTACTAAAGGTCCCATTCCACACTTGCCTTCTTTGGTAACCTAAAGGTTTACTTTAACAGCTGAAACGATGCTGTATTTTGGAAAGCAGTCAGAAAGCTCTGAAGTGTTAGCTAAGCTTTTAGGCCTCTTGGACTTCTAGGAATCTTTGATTCCTTTCTGGAACCTTCTGGGTTTTACAAATGTGGTAGATAGTGTGTGGTGGAATGAATGGTACAATAAACATTTTTTGTCATTGCCTATCCAGCATCACTATAATGAGGGTTAAGACTTAAGTGACTTCATTCTTCTTCCTACAACAAGTATAATTTAAGCAAACGAGATTTTTTGGATATACTTACAACTAAGGGAGGCTCTGTATAAATCCTTCTTTTGGCAAATTAATGAGTTGGAAGTTCTATCTATCCTGCATCTCCTGTTTAAAGATCACCTCTAATTACAATCACCAGCAGAATTAAGACAGCACATAGTCATATGCAGCTGTTTTCTGAGCTGGAGGCACGTGAAATGTAATGAGTATGAAGCAAGTACAAAGGTTGTGAAAAGAACCCTGGACATTATACAGGAGATAAACATGTCCCCTTGTATCCTTCAAAAATGCCCACATTTATTCATCATAGGCACTGGGGTCAATGCACAGTTTCAAGCAAGACCATTTCCTTAGTTCAGATGACATAGCTTTTAATTACCTTAACACAGTTTCTAAGTCCCATTCTTGTACTATCTTCCATTTCAGGATGGCATAGTCTATATGAGTTAAATGTATATCTATTTCCCATAAAAGTGCCTCTTCCATTTTCATAAAACATCTGGATTACCTTAAGCATACTACAGCAAGAAAGGACTTTACAAGGAGAGTTGTTGTAGCTGGCACTGATAATCAGGAATGCTATTATCTCCAGATGGAAACATCCATAACCAGAAAATGGGGAAGTATTTCTAGTAATACACGGGAAAAGAATGAACCAGATGCAGCAAACATGTGCATGGTCCCCCACCCAATGTTATCTCCAATCAGACAATAAATGAAATGTATGAAATAACTTGGGCTTGGTACTACTTGCTAAGCTCTAGCCTATATATCATGTAAGCAACCCAATTACATAGTACTCGTTTCATTTTTAAAAAATGTACACTTATATAACCAGACAAAAAGGGAAAGGTAGAGATTATTTGAGCTGTGGTTCAGTGAGCATGTTGATATAAGCTGCTATATTAACAAAAAAAAGATTACTATATTTACAATATAAATAAATTTATGGACAGAAAGAGAATTAGAAAAGTTGTTGTGTCTTTCGGCTTATCCCGGTTAGGGGTCGCCACAGCGGAACTCTGGTCCACTAATGATTGGTAGGGGATTTTTACATACCGAGTTACCAGCCCTGACACACAACCTTCCACGAAGGCATGCCCATTCACGCATGCCTCCACACAGAGGACGCTCTAGCTGAGAATCAAATGGGAGAACGTCTTGCTATGAGGCAACAATGCTACCGCAACACCAGAAAAGTAAATAAAGTAAATAAATAAATTAATTAAATTAAATAATAATAAAAACATAGCATTACACTTTCTCTGTTATTGGTAAGCTTCTTTGTGTACTAGATTTCTCTACTGTTTTTAGTTATGTTGCATTTATGCAAATTTCCTCTACCTCGCTGCAAGTAATAAATTCAATGCACAATAAAGAGTAAGAAGAAATGGAGTAACTGCAAACAGTTGCAGTGCAAATTGCCATGTGTGATCGTGTGTCAAATTGTTTTTATTATTATCCCTGATCACTGCACTTCATTTGTCTGCATATACAGAAAATACTGTAGAAACAAATAAAATATATACATCAAATCACACATCTATAAGAAATAATAGGTATGCAGCTGTATTTCACAACTTCTCTGTAAGAGTTTGCGTACGCAGATGGTATCAGTCTCGTTTTTATACATAAGCTGAAGTACTTTTCAAAGTCATAAACACACAAATACACACACACACACACACACACACACACACACACACACACACACACACACACACACACTGTCTAGAAAACATCACATCTGTACCACATTTTACTATTTCAGAACTACAATGTACCTTGTCTTTGAGCTTATGTATAAATGTAGTCACTCCAAAGCAGGATATGATATGCACGTATTAAAAGGGAGACTTTTACCCATATTGACAACAGCTTTTGCATAATGTCACCCATAGTTTGAAATATTCAAATCATCATTGATAAGTATAGTATCATAAGCAGGCTATTAATCCAAACAGAATTTGGTGCAATTATTTGTTATGTAAGATAAAATTACAAAATGAAGTGTTTTTTTAACAGTACTCTACAAAATTATTGTGTAGTCCGAGAGCAGCAACGCTGCAGCTATGGCCACCCATAGACGCAAAGCTTGTTGTTGGGCAGATAGGAAACTGAAGTATATAGCCAGGTCTTTCTTCCATGTCTCACACACACACACACACACACACACACACACACACACACATATATGTACGGTTACCTATGGTGACCTGAAAATGATCCTGCTGTGAGTGCCAAGTGAAGGTTAATTTTACTGTCATTTCCTTAGAAAGACGCTAATGTATGCCAGTTGTAAGAAAGAGTTCAGCCTCAGTGTACTCCCTCTGTTTTCTCCTGCACTAAAACCCAGTTTCACCCTTGTGTCTTGGAAAATAACGCCAGTTATTCCTTTAATTCACAAAATATCGAAGATAAGAGATGTAAAGAGACACCAATTACTCTTATTATTTTTTAATATTTTATTCTTGGTACAGGTGACCGGGAACTCAAAACTAAATGCTGAATTACAAAAATTATATACTTTGATATTCTAGTAGTAGCCCAACTTCATTTCCTAGCCACCTTTACAATTATATTATTGTAAGCAGAGTGGTGGAAGATATTTGTCAGGCACACAACCAGCTAGGTGCAGACAGGACAGAACTATTTTAATATGAAGAAACACATTTGATATTAGCATCAGCAGGTTCAATAATGCACCAGGAATAAAGATGGTCACCGAATAAGAAACACCGTTATGTATATATCAAAAAGCCCGCAGCTCTTAATAAAAAAAGGGGCTGAGTTAAGTTTCATGTTTATAAATAGGTTTCACTGCTTTGTTCCCAGTCTAGAAAGTCTACATATGACAAAAGCTATAAATAGCTTTTAACAGACCTGATTATCGAAGACTTGAACATCAATAGCGTGTTTCAAGAACAAGCTAAATTACACCTCCCAGGATGCAGATGGTGGACTGAATTGATAAGATGGCAGCCAAGGCTTTTTTTGCATTAAAATAGGTTGCAAACAATGACCTGCTTGTACCTAATTAGTGCGATGTGACTGACAGAAGCATGGTAAATCTGTGTTAAAAATAAGTATTAAGCATAGACTGCAGATGCAGACAAACTTGACTGAAAACCTCCTAATTGGCTTATAAACAATGCTTAATTTCTCATAAATGTACACAGCCACATATAATATATTAGAGGCAATATTAGAAATCTGATATACCTACTATTACTTCTCGTAGTAAAACTGTGAAAAAGCACACTCGGCTTATCAAACTTTGCTTTCCTTTCTCACCAAAGAGAATCGCAGCTTGTGGGTTTCTACATATCACTCTCACCTGATGCAGTTGGAGGAGCAGTTCAGGATCGTCATATAGATCACCTGACCGCAACCTCCAATTGCATCTCTGAAACGTCTTTCACCAGAAAAAAAAGTTTGCAAGTTGAAAGGGAAAAGCGTACCATTTTGGCGGCATATTTTCCAATTAAAACAAAATGGTGCAGTGCATTTTTTCTAATAAGAGTTCCAAGCAGCTTTAAAAAGGGGACGGCGCACGCCCCTGCGCCAATGCCTAAATCCACCACTGCCAGGGCACTTCTATGGGCTAGGCTTGTAAAAGCTCCAGGGCCATTAGCCTAGTATACACCTATGAAGCTAAGCATTGGAAACAGGAACCACAAAGCATTATAAAAATGTTTATATCACATGGGATCACCCATTACCAACTTCTTCTTTTGGCTTTTCCCAATTAGGGGTTGCAACAGCAGATCACTTATCCACTCAAGATTGGCAGTGGAGTTTTATGGTGTCGAGTTGCCAGCCTGGCACCCAACCTTCCACAGAAGGCACACACACACACACACACACACACACACACACACACACACACACACACACACACACACACACACACACACACACACACACACACACACACACACACTCATGCCTATGGCCAATTTAGAAGTGTCCAATCCACCTACCATTGGGATGTGGGAGGAAAACGGAGCACCCGGAGGAAACCCACGGGACCACAGAGAGGACATGCAGCCCAGCTGAGGATCAAACCAAAAAACCTTTTGCTGTGAGGCGGCAATGTTAACCACTGCACCACCGCAGTCACCCGGGATCACCCATTGCCAAAAGTTAAAAAAATAGATGCAAGAAAAATCAGATCGTAGTCCATGAAAAGAAGATAATTGAAATTGCTACAGTGTCTTATGTAGAAACAGAGAAAAAGTCATCAAATATCAGGATTTGCTGGCAGAAATGAGGGAAATGTGGAAGATGGATACACAGACAGTTCCAGTAGTAGTAGTACTAGTACTAGTAGTAACAATGGGTCTCATAAAAAAATGTCGCAGTCTTATTTAGATAGGCTACCACTATGTGTAACTCCAGATGAACTGCAGAAAGAGTCAATTCTGGGCATATTGTAGGTACTGCATATAGCACTTTTGGTTACAATTAAAGATTTCATGAACTTATCATACTTTGACTTAAGAATGGCATCCATTCCCATCATGATATTAGAGACTCAAAAGACTGGAAAAATTAAAGTGTGTCTTTGGAAGGTAGAAGTTAAGTATATAGAGATTAAAGTTATGGAATATCTATGAAGTGAAGGGTTTAGTGTTGGGACTCCAACACAGGCTGTGTTGTATCATGATAGGACAATGGGTCCCTAAACTTGGGAGCAGCAGAGGGGGTAGGAGGCATCTAAAGATTTGCCACATGGTAATGTTCTGGTGCCTACTGTTGGAGACTGATACAAAAGGCCAGTTGAAATTGCTCAGCAAGGCCAGGAGCAGGAAACAGTGGCAACTCTGCTGCAGGTAATGTTGTGGATTGATAGGCTAATGGGTCCTCATATGAATGACCTGCAGATGAAGCAGGGTGCATCTGAAGAGGATGTGTCAGAGGAAGATGTTCTGGAACTTTTTGTAGAATACTCATAGGAAAAAGGGAGCAAAGAAGATGCTGTCAGTCCAGAAGAAAATGATGTAAGGGAAGCCCTACTTGTTTATGAGAGACCTGTTAAGATAGATGAAAGAACTGGATTACAGAAAGTAAATAAGACCCAAAAATGTTAGAAGACTGGTAAAACAGATGAACACCATAATCAGGACTATTAAGAGAAATTCATAGGATGTTACAAAAATAAACAGAATGTACTACTTTGTAGGTCAACTAATAGTAGAAATTCATGTGGTGTAACAGAAATATGATGTATTACAGTGAGTCTAAACCAATAAAGCATAAAAGGTTACCACAAAAATGTAGCAGGGGAACAAGTAAAATGCTACCATGAAATCACTGAACAGAGAAAACTATAAAGCCATTAGGACAAGAAGTATACAGAAAAGGGAACAGATCATCAACAATTCTTAGAAAGACAGAGGATGTGGTGAAAGCAATGCAGAGTATCAAAACAGACCAAAAGTTATCATATACTACTTCCAATTATAAAGTAAAAATATCAACAAAAGCAGAAAACTTAGGAGATATTTAGATAAAGATGGAGTACAAAATAAGCAATTCAGTAATTTTTATAGAATTGGGAAAGAAAGCAAAAGGAATAGAAACACCACCAAAGCAATTGCAGTAGGTATATTTTGGAAAAATATTTATAAAGACCCTGTTGAACATGAATAGAAGAATTAAAAGAGATGGTAAAGAGCTGTAATGTAGATGATATTAAATAGGTTAAAGTAACAATCATAGAAATTGAGACCAAATTATGAAAAGCTCTAAAATAGAAAACCCTGGCCAAGATGCAGTACCCAACTCTGAGTTAAAGATATTAACATCTCAACACAAAGATTCAGCACTGATTGTGAATTACTTATATGTGCATCTTGAACAGACTCAAACCTGGTTAACAGTAGGAAAAATTATACTCCTCCTTAAGAGTGAACCTGTAACCCATCCTAAAAACTATATACCAACAGATTGTCTTCTGGCAACTACAAATTTTATACTGGATTTGACATAGGCAGAGAATATAATCATTTAGAAGAAAACTGTTATGGCAATAGAATGAAAAAGTAATAAAAGAAAGTCATATGGAACAAAGGATAACTTGTTGCTAAATAAAGCCAAAATAAAAAGTTGTACAAAAGGGGGAAAATTTAGGTTTGGCATGGATAGGTTACAGAAAAGCATTTGACAGTATCCCACATTCAAGAATAATGGAATACTTACAGATGTATAAGATACCACCTACACTGACCAGTTACATTGCAGTGATCATAGGAGGTTACTAGGCTAATGGCCTTGGAGCCCTTACAAGCCTTGCCAATAGTTTATCCCCAAAAATGGAAACCTCAGTCAGCACCTGTCACCCCTGTTAATGAGGGACAAAGGTGGAACCCCTGAGACACATTTATGGTTTCCTGTCCACTCATCAAGGTTGCGTTTGAAGAAGGTCAGTGAGATACTCTGTTTGATATGTATGCAAAGTCTATTCCAGAGACGGGGTAGCCTCTGGGAGACAAACCTGTCTCTCCAGCAGGTTTTGTGGATGTGACATATTAGATTTAGGTCTACTGAGTGGGTAATGCACAAGGAGTTAGACTTATGGATATGGAGCATCTCTACTAGGGCAGGGTCCGATATTGCCTTATAGGCGAGGCACAGATAACCTCTGAGCAATCTGTATGATACTGAGTACAGTGACAGTGATTTAAGTCTGTCTGCATAGGATAGGTGCTGGAAGCCATAGATTCTCTTTGTGAGGTATTTCTTTGGCCTTTCCAGTTGGTGCAGGTGTTTGGAAAGGTACACACCAAATGGACAAATGGGGCATTATACTCAATTTTAGGTCTAATAAGGTAGGAGTACAGAGAGGTAATAACCTCCTTTTTTCTGGATGCAATCCCTTTACTTATGAGATGAACCAAGTAAAAGACTTTTCTGACCACTGCAGCCACACGATGGTTGAATGTGAGATTGTTGTCAACCTGAGTACCCAAGTCTGTCACCACAGGTTGTCTGCTTAGAGGGTTGATGTGGTAATCAGTTGGGGCCATTTTTGTTGCCAAATGGTATGATAATACCTTTTTTTGCATTTAACTTAAGGCCATGACTTTGGCACCAGTTATTTGTAGCTGTGAGACCCACTTGCAGTATGTTAACATCAATTGGGAAGTCAATGACAGCACCCAACTTACAGTCATCTGCAAACTAGGTCAGCCACAGGCTCTTTGTCTTTGCCTGGACCTCTGAGAAGCATATGCCAAAGAGTAGGGGTCCCAGGACAGATCCCTGGGGATCACCACTAGTGACAGGTCTGCTGTCAGAGGTGGCAGCACCAATTTTGACCTTTTGGGTCCTATCTGTGAGCCAGTTGGCCACCCATCTGACTAGATAGGGATTAACACCAAGTTGTGTTAGCTTTTTGATGATGCCTGAGCAGGGGATTGTGTCTAAGGCCTTGGCTAGGTCAAGGTGAGCTGTATGCACTGACTTTTCCTCATCCAGAGCCTTGGTGACAGTCTCAAAGAAGTCAACTAGGTTCAGTAGGCAAGATCTGCACTTGATGAATCTGAAGTGGGTGGGGTTGAGTGCTGGGAGATTGCCTCTGTCCTTGTTTATGAGGTCCATAATAACACGCTCCATGACTTTACATATGAGACTAGTTAAGCTGATGAGGGCGATAGTTTCCCTGGTCAGTAGTGGCGCCACCTTTGTGCAACGGGATGGCAGTGGCAGTTCTCCACTCTGCTGGAATGAAGCCTGATGTAAGGCTGCGGTTGAATAGGGTGCTCAATGACAAAGCTAGTTCTTGCTGGAGATGGTGCAGAATACAGCCTGGGATACTGTCAGGTCCCATGGAAGCTGTGTTCTTTGCCTTGAATAGGGCCTTTAACACTTCATCTACAGAGATGTGAAGTGTGGGTTAAGTACTGGGGATGTCAACTGGGCCTTTGGGGGATAATAAAGAGGTAATGTTTGCACTGAACTTATCATCCAACACGTTGGCTAAGTCAGCAGGATCAGTGTAAGTGGTGCCATTAAGTACTAGTTTGGAAAAAACTTGGGCATTGCCATGGAGGTTCCTAATGTAACTGAAGAAGGACTTGTGGTTTCCCCTTTGTTTTGGAGGCTAGTTTCAACTCAACTGGCTTTGGAGGTTTTCACTAGTGATCTAATTTGCTTGTTGAGGCAGAGGAGGGAGTTTTTACGATTTGGAATTTGTTCCTTTTTACCCTTGGACAACAGTTTCTTTCATGAAATAGTAGAAAACCACTTTGCAGTTGACAAAGGGCAAATTATTATCCCAGGGATAAAAATTCAAAGGGAGATACTCCAGGGTGATTCTTTGTCATTACTTTTCTTCTGTTCTTAACACATTAAGCTTTTTACTTAATAGATCTGGCTATGGTTACAGTTTGGCTCATAAAATCAAACTTTGTTTAATCATTTTTCATGTGTTTTTTGTGAATGACTTAAAATTTGTATGGTTCATCAGATGAGGATTTGAAAGCACAGCTACAAATGGTTAATGTCCTAAGAATGACATTTGGTCTTGCTAAGTGTGCAAAGGTAACATTTGAAAAAATGAAAGCTACATCACCAAGAAAATATCAACATGAGACAGGATTGTGATGTAACAGAACTTGAGTACAAGAGGGTGTATAATCATTTGGGAATAGATGGAGGTTCTGCAATAAATCCTGAACAAATGAGAATAAGGCTTAGTAAGGAAGAAATATCTTGAAAGCTACAAATAAAGTTCAAGTTATAAATCAGATTGCTCTTCCTGATCAAAGTCATAACTTTGGAATGACACATCTCATTACCAAGGGTTTTGTATCCAGGAAGAAAGAGGTCATCGTCTTTCTCTATTCCTCCCTCACTAGACCAGTCATTGAGTATAATGCCCATTTGGCATGTACCTCACTAGACACCTGCAACAGCTGGAGAGGCCACAGAAGTACCTCACGAACAGGATCCTAGGCATTAAACACATCCTACATGGACAAACTAAAAATACTCCAGCTATTCTCTGTCTCATATCACCTACTTAAAGGCGATCTTTGCTTGACTTACAAAGCCATGTCTGATCCAGCTCTGTTAGAAATGCTACATCTAGAGAAATACCAATCCCTCTGCACCACACGCTCCTTAGACCTCAACCTCATTACCACAATCAACAGAACATGCTGGCGAGACATGTTCCTTACCCAGAGACTGCCCATGCTCTGGAATAGACTTCCCATACATGTTAAGCAGAACACCTCACTGTCCCTCTTCAAGAGAAATCTTGAGTGGATGGGTAATAGAAAGTTCACCCGGAGATCATGCCAGTGGCTCTACTTGATAGAGGCACTAGGAACTAATGTCTGGTGGCACAATGCCAGGGCACTTCTATGGGCTAGGCTTGTAAAGTCGCCAGGGCCATTAGCCTAGTACACACCTATGAACCTATGAGTAAAAGTCTATGATGACATCTTTGCAGAAACATTTCAGAATCAAGTTGAAATGTAAATTAAACTAGACGTAGACAAAAATCATACCACAATTGAATGTGCCAAAAAACAAAGGAAATATAAAAAGAAAAGGATCAGATAAGAAGGAAGAAATTGGAAAATCCATAAAAGTAGTGGCAAGTACAGAGATCTCCTGGAACAACCTCATGTTGACCGAGATTTGGCAAAGGAATGGTTAAGGAGAAATGAATTGAAACCAGAACATGAATGATTAATAATGTTGGCCCAGGAGAGTAGACTATGTATACATTGGTTTACAAAGTCCATGGAAAATGCTGGACAAGCAGGCAAATGCAGGTTCTGAAAAAAAATAGACAAAAAAAATTGATCATTGAAATTTCTACACCAAGTGATTATAGTGTCTTACATACAAAGAAATACAAAGTCATTAAATACCAGGATTTGCAAGTAGAAATCACAGCAATGTAGAAGAAAGAAACCTGGACAATTCTACTAGTACTAGAAGTGACAGCACTAATAAAAAATAGTCTACAATCATATGTAAATATGCTACCAATACTTGTAATTCCATATTAACTGCAGAATGAGTCAATTCTGGTACATTACAGCTTTCATGAACTTTGTGTGCCCTGAAGACAGGGTCCATTTCCATCAAGGTATATTAAAAAAAACTAAGCATTTTGAAAAATTAAACTGAATCATGATGGTGAGATGGAATTGGGGGTCCTATTGAAGATGTGAAAAGAACACTAAAGTTGGTGGAACTGAATTCATCCTCAAGCATTGGCAAGTGCCTTTACCTGTGGACTTTGTTTTAATAAAACTGTGCCATGATAATGCTGATACTGATATAGACTCTGTTTTATATATCATGGAGAAAGACAGGTTAAAAAAAGCTACACAGGTCACAGGATAAAAAGTGCCACTTTTGTCATAAGTATTGGTACCAAGACTGGAAAAAAGACTGTGTAGAATCCTCAGAAAACAGAAACATTCCTACCATGGTCATAGGCCATGCTGTGAGCACCCAGTTGTGGCAGAAGTAAAAAACTGATCAGCCAGGAGGAATAGAGAGAATAAAGTGGATTCTGTATCACTTCTGTTATGCAACAAACCCAGCAGTTCTACATAGAAGATGTAAAGCAAAAACAAGAAATATATTGAAAGAAAAATATTTGTATCACAAAAACTGTTAAGAGTTACAAGTAATAATTTAAGAAGATCAGAACAAAACAATACCTAGATAAAGAAACATTAAACCATCTGGAAAAAGATGAAACTGAGAAAAGGAGCAAAAAAAGAGGCTATCCAAATTCGTATAAAAGGAGCATGGAATTGGGAAAGCAAATGAGATCTGATATGGTGTTTTATATATATGCATACAGAAAAAAAAAATGAACTAACAAGTACTGCAACTGCAGCTTCAAAATTTCCAGTAAAAGAGAATAAAAAAAAACAAAAATCAATTTTATCAAGAACAAACACGTTTAGTGATGTGGAAAAGCAACAAATAGTAACTGAACTGTTAAACCAGCTTTGGAATAAAGGGTTTTGTTTGGATACTTTCATGCAGGCAATATCCAAAAATGATGCATCAATAAATCTTCAGAGAATGGTACAACAAAGTAGGACACATTTAGAAAAGGTATAATATAAAGTAATTTTTTAACCTACTGCAAAAGACTTAGTTAAAAGATCAGTTAAGACTGCACAGCAGGGGAAGAGCAAGAAACCGCAAAGAAGACACTGTCAGACAAGAAGCAATGATCTAAAGAAAGAGCTATTTGATTTAATAGAAGTGGACAGACACATTAAGGTAGACAAAAGAGAAGGAGCTTCCAGTAATAATGGACTGCCAGTGAGTCATGGGTCATCTCTTTCTAATCCTCAGCAAGTAAAAAATCAATGCTTTTTCCCGTTAGTTTTCTAAAACCTCCATCTTTTGGTGGGAGTTAAAGGACTTTCCGATGGGGAGATAGTCTGTGATCCATTCATGAAAAGCCAAACAGTAGCTAAAAATAAAAAGCAGTCTTGATCACCATGCTAGGCCTCTGCACAGACAGTAACAAATATGGAAGGCCAAAGTGTAGAAACTTCAACAGATACTTTCAGCAGTAAAGCAGTTATGGAAGAAGTGTTGGAAAAGTTTACATAGATAGTCAAGAAGTGGGATTGGTATATTAAAAAGACAATTAATTGTGCAGTTGATGGAAACTGCATTAATGACACACACAGATGCAACAGAGGGATTGCGAAGGGAAGTGACAACCTTAGGAACGTGCTGCAGACAGTCAAGTGAAAACAGAAATGCTTGAGGGATGAATAGCAGAGATGGTGAACAGGACTCTAAGAAAATAATTTACAATTTGTGGGCTTACAGACAATTGCAAGGAAAGCAGTCAATGGCATATATGAAGCATACATTGTCTGACTGGACTGGGATGGATGAAACAGAGATAATTATTGAAAGGGTGCAATGAGTTTTTGTTTCAGGGACTCAACTAATATAAGTGGTCCTAGAAAATGATTGGTATTTTCTCAATATACCTAAATTAAAAAAATATTGTTCTCACTTTGGACTGTAGGTTGAAAATTGTTGGTAGGAACTGTTAAGAGTTTTCTGTGAACAGGACTTTATAATGTCAACACAAAGAAAAAAGGGGCAGGTTTATTCCTGTTATGAAACTGTGTGTAAAGCATTTAAACTAAAGTTGAAATTGGTATATCCTTCCTATTGCATGATTTTTTTTCACTGAAACAAAGACATTTTTGGTTTCAGATGATGCCAGGAAAGCAACAGTAGATCAGAGTGATAAGTCACCAAGGCAGAAGAATGCTCTGTTGAGGGTAACTCGGATTCACAGAGGCAGGTGAAGCAAGTTATTGAGCCTTTTCCAAAAAGAAATACCAATGTAAAGAGGGCTTCCAAGTGGTGAGATAAGGTATAAAAGTGGTAGTCTATACTTGACTCTGTGATTGGAGGATGTACGGAGTAAAGGTACTGTCTTCAAATAACACTGTTGGCTTCAATATCCAGCAGTGATGTGAATGAAAATTGGATTACTGTGGTTATTTACATGTGAAGCTGTGGAAGATGAGAAGGAAACAACACTGTGGCTTGCAAATTAGTTCTATCACTGTCTTTGTATGTTAATAAAATGTGGTGTATACCATGCCAAACACCGTAGAAATACAAATGTATAAGATTGCTGTATTTTGATTTATTGAAAGACTGCACATTTTGGCAGATTAAATGGGATAAAACTAGACTTGTTTTGTAATGTTTCTGTATGTTACATTGTTCTTATTTCCTGGTAACATATAATATCTGTAACAGTGTTTTTTTAGAACTGCAGTTAGCATTTTTATGGGGGTTGAAAAGCTAAAGCCAAATAATGTAGGATAGGGTTAGAGAGTGGTGAAAGAGGTTAATGAAGGAAGTGTGCTGAATAATAGAAATTTAATCAATGTGTTGCTTTAAATGCTGGAAGTGTGAGCCTGATATTGGCAAGTATGTTATACAAGATTAAACTTTCTGAGAGATGGTGCACAGTTTATCATGGAACATGAATGGTTAGCTGGTCCAGTTAATTGTTCTGAAGTGTATACCTGTTTAAGTAAAGCTACATTTATCATATGTAGTCTGCATGAGATGCACTTAAATCAAGAAGAGGTCAAGAAACTAACAAGAGGGTAAAATTAATTATTGGCAGTGGTCAGGTATGAGGTGGTAAGGAAGAGGGAAGTGACAATTTTAATTAAAAAGGATATTCAGATCCATTTATTTGAAAAGTTGGAAGATAAAAAGGGCAGATATGCCACTTTTAAAGGCATGGTGGGGAGTTATATAATCTGTCAGTGTATATACCCCTTGCTTCTGCTTGGACAGAGTTCAGGGTGGTGCTAATTAGCATAATAACATTTCAAAAGGGTTTCTTAATTGTAACAGCAAACTGGAATCTGATCTTGGATGTTAGGGATGTCACCAAGGGGCCTAAGAGGTTTTCTGTACCAAAACAGCGCAAGCAATTTGTTCAGTTTACATAAGCTTGAGCCTGTCACATGTGACATAATAGGCAAGATGGGTCAAGCTGCAGTCTACCTGTTTTCCTTGTGTGCATTATAGATACTCCGGAGAAGATAAGCTCATGATTCTAAACAAATTATGCTTATGGGGTGGTGGAGTTGGAGATGAAGCTGATAGCAGTATGGGACCATACTCCACTACTACTAAAGCTGAAGGAAGAATGCAACTCTAAATTAAAGCACTGGAGATTCCTCCTTTTTTCAGGAAACCTGTTTGTTTTTTAAGAACCAAGTAAAGGATTAGTGGGGCAGTGAAGTGTGTATTATAGACCCAGTGACATAAGTGAAAGGCTTTTAAAACTACATTGATTCAACATTTACAACAGTACATGGCCCAGATCAGATGCAGTATGAAACTCTAAGTGGCCTCATTGGCAAGACTGGATAGCAGAAATCCAGAAAAAAACATGGAGGGAAACCAAGAAATACTGGAAAATACAGAGGAAGACAAGTTAAAGCCTTATGCAGGTTGATTCTTAGTGGCTAAAATCACTATTACTCATAGGTGGAAGCAGAAGGTTTCCCAAAGAGGTGAAGATGTTATTAAGGTACAAGAGGAGATTAAGCAAATAGAGTTTTAGAAGAAGTATTACAGACACAGTAAGATTCAGGAAGTCAAAATGAACACAGTGAGGCAAAATTATTCGCAAACAGATGTAAAAGAAAAGTAGGGACCTCCCCTTTCTGAATACAACCAATCAAGGAGTTCTCTGTTGATGACTAGATATCTGTGTGTATATATGGATCTAGGACTTATGCACGAATGTGCAAAGTCCCGAATCCATAATCACCGAATATATATTAACGAAAGAGCTTTCACTGAAAAAGCACTTTCGTTAATATATGTTAAAAAAAAAAAAGAAAGAAATCTCCGTTTATGCAGGGAGGCTTCGCCCCCCTGCACCCCCCATACTTCCCCCACTTTAATATTCTCATTCCGAGACTGCACTACAGTGAGGAAAAGATAATTTTTCCTTATCCACACCATAGTGTGGTCTCGCAAACAGGCATACTTACGCGAAAGTGCTTCTTCAGTGAAAAGCACTTTCATGCAAATATGCCAAACTGAAATTAGTTTCGGTGATTTTGTCTTTGGGGATCTGTATGGATCCTGTATGCATGTGTATATGTTAGAATGTTGGTTTACTTTGAATGTTAAAATTGTACAAAAAACATTTAAGAACAGATAGATTCCTTAGAGAAATTGTCATAAACTGCAGTGTTTATAATGAACTTTTTTTGTTTACTAAAGGCTTTTTAAATCAAGAAACCACTATATGACAAAAGAGCTAAAACCAGTGTCAAGCTATTAAGTATAGCCTGCCAAAAACTGTTTACTAGAAAGTAAAAGTCAAAGACTAAACTAACTGTACTAGAAGTACTGAATATAGTAACAGCGATAAAACAACTGGAATTTGGATCTTTAGAATAGGGTAGAAGCAAATTGCATTAAAAAATGGGAATTGTGGGAAAAATGCATGCAGAGAAAGAATGAGGTTTAAAAGAAGGCAGGATTTGAATGAGCTATGTAATGTTTGACTGACAATTACTGTGATGTATAATGTTTGCAACTACAATTATTTCCATTTTTTTGTTTTCATTTATATAAATTTATGATTGTTTGTCATACATGATAATAATAAAGATGTTTCTTGTTTGAAGAAAAAGTACAAAGAATTTTACCTATTCCCATGTCATGCAGGCTTAGACAAATTAATTTGTGGACCAACATGAGGTAATAAGATAAAAAAAGATGGTGGAACCTGTGGCAGAAAAATATGTAAAGGAAAAAAATGAAAGGTACTGGAAAGGTTTGGGAAAGTAATTTACATCAAAGTGATCTTACAGTGAGAAGAATGTTTGTCATACAGGCTTAAACCATTCTCTATAATGGAGACCTTTTAGGTTTGTAACTTCCAATGGGTGTTGCCTGAGCCTTTTGGAAAAAAAAAACGAAGTTAGTGTCACAATTCAAACATATGTTTGTATCTCTAGACCCATACCTGTTACTAAAAAATATAAATGGCAAACTATTCTGTACAAAGTAATATTTGCAGTGACTGCATTCATTAATTTCTTGGTCTTATGGATTTTATAAGCCACAATAAACACAGTAAATATTAATTGCTGTAGTGTTATATAAACAGAAAGGAAAACCAGAAATAAGCCACTCCTTATGTGGTAGATAGGCTACCTAGTGCTTACCACTCCCACTGATAAGCTAGAAGGCTTCCTTACAACACCGAAAGGCTTGGGGGGCTCAGGAGCTTACAAACAGTCCTGGATACAGCAAATCTGTATCTGGACTAGACTAGTTACAGGAAAGGGGGAAACAAGTGCAAATGCAGGCTTTTAAATCAGGAAGTTGAGAGAGATGGAAAAAGTGCCCAAATGGCCAATAACTACAATTTCTGGGCCAGAAACCACTCCTTATGTGGTAGATATGTTACCTAGTGTTTACCACTCCCACTGATAAGCTAGAAGGCTTCCCTCCAACACAGAAAGGTTTGATACAGTAAATCTGTATCTGGACGGCTTGGGGGAGTCAGAGCTTACAAACAGTCCTGAATACAGCATATCTTTATCTGGACTAGACTCATTACAGGAAAGGGGGAAACAAGCTTAGAATTTTATTATTTTTATTATTAAAGTGGAAAAGGAGAAAGCTGGAACAGAAGATAATTCAAGGTTAAGAATCAAAGTGGTTTGGCCTTCACAAATGTTCTCTTTCTGTTAGGTAGAATGAACTAATGACACTAGACGGGGAGGAGTGTCCCAGATCAAATATACATTATGGGCGGGCAACTGCAAAGCCACCAAGTATAAGAACAGATTGACAGACCTCGATGCTTTGCCAGAGATGGCCTGCATCTGTCACCCCTGGGCTTCTGGATACTGGTCAAGGCTCTTGCCACCCCTATAGTGCCTTTTTAGGCAGTGTTCCAAAGACCAAATTACCACCATAACATCTACAAACAAATGCAATCTGAGGGTCATGTTGCTCAATGCTAGAAGCCTAAATCTCAAAATGCACTCACTCGAGGCACTCCTTAAAATGGAGAACATCGACATTTGTACTGTAACAGAGACCTGGTTCAAGGCAGCAAAAAGCACCCCTCCGCTATCAGGCTATAACTTATTCCACACTTTTCGGCCCCAGAACTTGGACCAAAGGTGGTGGTATTTCCATATTCATAAAGGATGCGCAAACCTCCAGACTGGTAGACCAACATAACACATTAGAGATACTTCAGGTGCAGCTAACATTGGGTAAGACAGCGATTCATGTTGTAGCCTGCTATAGGTCCCCAACCATGTCCCAAGACTCACATTCCATGTTCCTAAGCACCCTGGAGAATATTAGGGTCCAAACTAACACTCTCTTACTAGGTGACTTCAGCTACCCCTCCATTAACTGAGTAAACCACTCATGTACCAATACACTTGCCCAATGTTACCTGGAGTTCATTAGTTCATTAATTCAAATACCCTGGACCAGTTCATTCTTATCCCCACTAGAGGTAGCAACATCCCTGACCTGGTCATTACTAACATGGATGACCATTGCTTTACACCAATAGTCAGCTCCTCCCTGGTTAGATCCAACCACAAACAAATCACCTTGGAAATCCACATCCCTCCCACTCCCCGAGCAAAGGTAACCACTATGAAAGACTTCTCCAAAGCTAACTTTGGGATCCTAAAAACAGAGGTGGCTAACTTCACTGCACCCATGCAAATGGAAAATAGTTGCGTGACCGCAGAATCATACACCAATGCACTGTACAAACACGTAACAAATGCATGGATCTAGCCATACCCAGTAGAACCAAGACACCCTCCTCCAAAAAAAGGAAGCCAATCTGGTGGTTCTGTGCCATAAGCAAACTCTACAACAGAAGAAGGAGACTGATGCGGAATAAAGTGAATTCCCAAGACTGGAAAAACTCGCTTATCTGCCTCAACAAAAAGTTGAGATCCCTCATCAAATCCTCTAAAGCTAGGTATGAAAACAGAATTTCAGCAGATAGTAAAGACAACCACAAGACCTTCTATAGTTATGTAAAGAATCTCCATGGCAATACCCAGATTTGCTCTGAGCTACTGCACAATGGTACCTCCTATACCGAGCCAACAGATATTGCCAGTATACTGGCCAACAGATTCAGTGCCAACTTTACCCCTCCCCCCCAAAGACCCAATCACAATACCAGTAGATTTCCAAGCACCCAGTATTACTGCTGCACAGATTAAAACAGCACTGCCCAAGGCCAAGAATACAGCTTCTATGGGACCTGACAATATCTCTGGTTGTGTTCTACATGAACTACAGAGTGAACTGGCACCTCACCTGTGTGCCCTGTTCAATCACAGCCTCACCTCAGGCTTTGTCTCCACTGAATGGTGCACTGCTACAGTCATCCCTCTTCACAAAGGAGGAGTGACTACAGACCCTGGGAACTATTGCCCCATTAGCGTGAGGAGTCTGATATGCAAAGCTATGGAACGCATCATCATGGACCTAATAAACAAGGATATATGGAATCTCCAAACTTTGGATCCCACACAGTTTGGTTTTGTGAAGGGTAGATCATGCCTGCTCAACTTCATTGACTTCTTTGAGTCTGTCACCAGAGCTGTGGATGAAGGCAAGGTGGTTCATACAGCCTACCTTGATCTGGCCAAGGCCTTTGATAACATTCTCCACTCAGGAATCATAGAAAAACTCACTAAGCTTGGCATCAAACCCTATATCAATAGGTGGGTTGCAAACTGGCTCACAGATAGAACCCACAGTGTGAAAGAAGCTGACGCCAAGTCAGACTGCCGAGCAGTCATGAGTGGAGTCCCACAGGGTTCAGTCCTGGGTACTCTCCTGTTTGGTATCTACTACTCTGAAGTCCAGGTCAACACGATTGGGACGCTGGCTGACAAAGTTCACAGATAATTGTAAGTTGGGAGCTATTATTAACTCCCCAAGTGATGCTGACATCCTACAGAAAGGTCTCACTGTGGCCAACGACTGGTGTCAGAACCGTGGTCTTAAGGCAACACAGAATGGCTTGGGGGGCTCAGGAGCTTGCAAATAGTCCTGGATACAGCATATCTGTATCCGGACTAGACTCATTACAGGAAAGGGGGAAACAAGCTTAGAATTTTATTTATTTATTTATTTATTTATTTTTAATTTTTTTATTACAGTGGAAAAGGAGAAAGCTGGAACAGAAGATAATTCAAGGTTAAGAATCTAAGTGGGTTGGCCTTCACAAATGTTCTCTCTCTATTAGGTAGAATGAACTAATGACACTAGACAGGGAGGAGTGTCCCAGATCAAATATACATTATGAGTGGGCAACTGCAAAGGCACCAAGTATAAGAACAGATTGACAGACCTCGATGCTTTGCCAGAGATGGCCTGCATCTGTCACCCCTGGGCTTCCGGATACTAGCCAAAGCTCTTGCCACTCATATAGTGCCTTTTTTAAGCAGTGTTCCAAAGACCAAATTACCACAACAGCTACAAACAAATGCAATCTGAGGGTCATGTTGCTCAATGCTAGAAGCCTAAATCTCAAAATGCACTCACTCAAGTCACTCCTTAAAATGGAGAACATCGACATTTGTGCTGTAACAGAGACCTGGTTCAAGGCAGCAGAAAGCACCCCCTGCACTACTAGGCTATAACTCATTCCACACCTTTCAGCCCCAGAACTTGGACCAAAGCTCTAAAGGTGGTGGTGTTTCCATATTCATAAAGGATGCACACACCTCCAGACTGGTAGCCCAACATAATGCATCAGAGATACTTCAGGTGCAGCTAACATTGGGTATGACAGCGATTCAGGTTGTAGCCTGTTATAGGTTCCCGACCATGTCCCAAGACTCACATTCCATGTTCCTAAGCACCCTGGAGAATATTAGGGTCCAAACTAACACTCTCTTACTAGGTGACTTCAGCTACCCCTCCATTAACTGAGTAAACCACTCATGTACCAATACACTTGCCCAATGTTACCTGGAGTTCATTAGTTCATTAATTCAAATACCCTGGACCAGTTCATTCTTATCCCCACTAGAGGTAGCAACATCCCTGACCTGGTCATTACTAACATGGATGACCATTGCTTTACACCAATAGTCAGCTCCTCCCTGGTTAGATCCAACCACAAACAAATCACCTTGGAAATCCACATCCCTCCCACCCCCCCACCCCCAGCAAAGGTAACCACCATGAAAAACTTCTCCAAAGCTAACTTTGGGATCCTAAAAACAGAGGTGGCTAACTTCACTGCACCCATGCAAATGGAAAATAGTTGCGTGACCGCAGAATCATACACCAATGCACTGTATGAACACGTAACAAGTGCATGGATCTCGCCATACCCAGTAGAACCAAGATACACTCCTACAAAAAAAAGGAAGCCAATCTGGTGGTTCCCTGCCATAAACAAACTCTACAACAGAAGAAGGAGACTGATGCGGAATAAAGTGAATTCCCAAGACTGGAAAAACTCGCTTATCTGCCTCAACAAAAAGTTGAGATCCCTCATCAAATCCTCTAAAGCTAGGTATGAAAACAGAATTTCAGCAGATAGTAAAGACAACCACAAGACCTTCTATAGTTATGTAAAGAATCTCCATGGCAATACCCAGATTTGCTCTGAGCTACTGCACAATGGTACCTCCTATACCGAGCCAGAAGATATTGCCAGTATACTGGCCGACAGATTCAGTGCCGACTTTACCCCTCCCCCACCAAAGAACCAATCACAACACCAGTAGATTTCCAGGCACCCAGTATTACTGCTGCACAGATTAAAACAGCACTGCCCAAGGCCAAGAATACAGCTTCTATGGGACCTGACAATATCTCTGGTTGTGTTCTACATGAACTACAGAGTGAACTGGCACCTCACCTGTGTGCCCTGTTCAGTCACAGCCTCACCTCAGGCTTTGTCTCCACTGAATGGTGCACTGCTACAGTCATCCCTCTTCACAAAGGAGGAGTGACTACAGACCCTGGGAACTATTGCCCCATTAGCGTGAGGAGTCTGATATGCAAAGCTATGGAACGCATCATCATGGACCTAATAAACAAGGATATATGGAATCTCCAAACTTTGGATCCCACACAGTTTGGTTTTGTGAAGGGTAGATCATGCCTGCTCAACTTGATCGACTTCTTTGAGTCTGTCACCAGAGCTGTGGATGAAGGCAAGGTGGTTCATACAGCCTACCTTGATCTGGCCAAGGCCTTTGATAACATTCTCCACTCAGGAATCATAGAAAAACTCACTAAGCTTGGCATCAAACCCTATATCACTAGGTGGGTTGCAAACTGGCTTACAGCTAGAACCCACAGCGTGAAAGTTGCTGACTCCAAGTCAGACTGCCGATTAGTCATGAGTGTAGTCCCACAGGGTTCAGTCCTGGGTCTTCTCCTGTTTGGTATCTACTTCTCTGAAGTCCAGGCCAACACGAAGGGACACTGGCTGACAAAGTTCACAGATAATTGCAAGTTGGGAGCTATTATTAACTCCCCAAGTGGTGATGACATCCTACAGAATGGTCTCACTGTGACCAACAACTGGTGTCAAAACCGTGGTCTTAAGCTCAATGCCAAAAAATGTGTCATCATCCCCTTTGGGAAAAATCCAGTTCCCATGAATTACCACATTGATGGTAGTTCACTGATCACAGAAGGTGTTATAAGAGATCTGGGAACACAGGTTGATAGTAACCTCTCTTTTGATCACCACATTGCCACTGTGGTCAGAAAGTTCTTCTATGTAGCACATCTCATTCCTAAAGGTTTTACATCCAGGAAGAAAGAGGTCATTGTCTCCCACTACTCTTCCCTCATTAGGCCAATCATTGAGTACAATGCTCCATTTGGCATGTACCTCACTAGACACCTGCAACAACTGGAGAGGTCGCAAAAGTACCTCACAAAGATGATCCTAGGCCTTAAACACTTATCCTATATGGACAGACTCAAAAAACTCCAACTAATGTCTGTCTCAAATCGCCTACTTAGAGGTGATCTCTGCTTGACTTACAATGCCATGTCTGACCCAGCTCTGTTAGAATTGCTACATTTAAAGAAATCCCAATCCCTCCACACCACAGGCTCCAGAGACCTCAACCTCATTACCACAATTAATAGAACATGCTGGAGGGACAGGTTCATAACCCAGAGACTGCCCATGCTGTGAAACAGACTTCCCATACGTGTCAAGCACAACACCTCGCTGACCCTCTTCAAGAAAAATCTTGATGAGTGGATGAGTAACAGAAAATTCACCCTGGGGATAATTCCAGTGGCTCTACTCGACAGAGGCACTGGGAGCTAAGGTCAGGTGGCAGTATGCCAGGGTAATCCTATGGCTAGGCTTGTAAAGGCCCCAGTTCCATTAGTCTTGTACATACCTATGAACAGCTTATGATATTTCACTGTCAATTCAAAATGCAACACAGTGCCAACAGAGTTTTTTTATCTGACTGTGAGCTTTCATGTGAGGCTAAGCCATTCTTTCTGTGTCAGTTGATTGTTGAGATATTTAGAGAAGTCTGTGAAAACTATTACAATACAAATAAGTAGTAACTAAGTTTTAGTATCTCATTAGCTGCATTAGACAGATCAAATAGCAATACTGTTGTGTTCACCATAATGTAAGTTTTAAGATGAAATCTAATAGTTTTTATGGAGCATGCTTTTGGAATTATTACTGTATAAAGCACGTTCCTATTTTTTGGAGAGGAATGTCTCAGTGAATCATGTAATACAGAATAGACAGGGGAATGTTTTAAGGATGCAAATGTTCTTTACATCTGACACACCTGAGATCAGGAACATTATAGAGAAACATTGGGGTACCCTTCTTTTAGATGATCATATAGGTGCTATAGTTGGTCCTAGACCCCATTTCTTGTACAAGAACAAGAAAAATCTAAAACAGATTTTGTGTCATCGTCCCCTTAGTAAAAGTACTATTGGTCTACCTGGTGAAAGGATTAATATCAGACCTTGCAATAAATGTGGACAATGTGAGTTTATTGACACCAGGAATGTTTTTAAACACCCTGATACTGGGGAAGTATTTGTTTTCAATACATCCACTAACTGTCAAAGTGAGAATCTGGTATACCTTGCAAGGTGCATGGCATGTGAGGTGTTTTATGTAGGTAAGACCAATAGGAAATTACGTGAACGTGTAAGGGAGCACATATATCATATATGGATTGGTTCTGATTTTAATGCATTGGCCAAACATTGTAAGGATTTTGGCCCTACACATATTTTTAGTTTTTCTGTTATACAGTACATTAGACTCAATCCATGTGGGGGTGATATCAGCACTTAAACAGAAGAATGTGAACTCAGATGGATTATTAGACTCAGGGCCGATAGGTCACCTGGACTCAATGATAAAGTACCGCTTAAATCTATCCTCTGTAATAGGAGGTTGAGGGTGGCAAAAATACATTCTCTTAATGCAATGTTATGAAACTTGTTTGTTTTATACAGTTTTCATGAATTGGTTTTTATGTATTAGTTGTAGGTTTGTTTGATTTTATAACTTGTATATGCCATATGTTTTATATATGCATATACGTTTTACTATGTAGGTTTATTGCAAGTTTTATCTATTTATTTTGAAAGTGTATGTGTTTCAACTTCAATTTGAATAAGTGGTTCCTTTAAACTAATTAGTGTTTGTAATGTTATATAACTTTGAGCCAATAGGAATCATGGTGACAGTTTTTAAATGTGTTGGTTTAACTGCACTTTTATTGTCTGATGAAGCCTGTATGGTGAAAGCGCTTACTTTTGTTCATTAAAGCCGTGCTGACTGTTGAAACCTATGTTTGGATTATTCGAATTTACTATGGACATATATATATTTTTTTTTGCATTTTGGACTGCATGTCGTGTTTAACTCCTGTGAATGGTCTACACTTTGCTGATTCTTTGTCACTTGTTCGTTATCACAGGAGATTTTGCCTTTTGGAGGTGCTTTATTTTGATTTTATTATCCTGCAGATAGGTTCAGTGCTAACTTTACCCCCCTCTCATCCCCTACAGGGCCCATCTCTATACCGGAAGAATGCAAAGTTCCTGTAATCATGGCTGCAGAGGTAAAAAACACACTCTCCAAAGCCAAGAACACAGCATCCATGGGACCCGACAACATCCCAGGCTGCATTCTACATGAACTACAGAACGAACTGGCACCCCACCTAAGTACCATGTTCAATCATAGCCTCACCTCAGGCTATGTGCCCACTGAATGGCGCACAGCAACGGTTATCCCATTCCACAAAGGGGGTGCCCCCATGGATCCCAGAAACTTACGCCTCATTAGCCTGATGAACCTGGTCTGCAAGGCTATGGAACGTATTATCATGGAACTTATAAACAATGACATTGGTAATCTCCAAACTCAGGACCCCACCCAGTTCAGGTTTGTAAAAGGCAGATCATGTCTCCTAAACCTGATAGACTTCTTTGAAGTGGTCACCAAAGCTGTAGATGAGGGTAAGGTGATTCACACAGCCTATCTAGATCTCGCCAAGGCTTTCGACACCATTCCCCACACTGGAATTATAGATAAACTCACTAAACTAGGTATAAATCCCTATTTAACAAGATGGGTTGCCAACTGGCTCACTGACAGAACCCGCACTGTGAAAGTAGCAGACTCCAAATCTGACTTCAGACCAGTGACAAGTGGAGTACCACAGGGTTCAGTCCTGGGTCCTCTCCTGTTTGGTATCTACTTCTCTGAAGTACAGGTAACACAGAAGGTCTTTGGCTAACAAAGTTTGCAGATGACTGCAAACTAGGAGCCATAATCAAAACTCCAAAAGATGTGGACATCCTACAAAAGGCCCTCACTGAGACAGATGCCTGGTGTCAAAGCCATGGCCTCAAGCTCAATGCCAAAAAGTGCATTGTCATTCCTTTTGGTAAAAACTCTGTACCCATGAACTACAACATAGGCGGTAGTCTACTTAACACTGAAAGTGTGATGAGACCTTCGGACACAGGTGGACAGTAGTCTCTCCTTTGATAATCACATCTCCACAGTAGTCAGGAAATCCTTCTACATGGCACACCTCATCACAAAAGGTTTCTCATCCAGGAAAAAGAGGTCATTGTTCCCCTCTACTCATCACTCATTAGACCCATTATAGAGTACAATGCCCCTTTTGGTATGTACCTCACAAGACATCTACAACAACTGTAAAGGCTGCAGAAGTACCTCACAAAGAGGATTACCGGCTTCAAACAGATGCCCTATGCAAACCATCTAAAAAAAACCTGCAGCTTTACTCCGTCACATATCGCCTACTCAGAGGCAATCTCTGCCTAACACACAAAGCTATGTCAAATCCAGAGCTTTTGGACATGCTCTACCTAAGAAATCCCAATCACTTCAAGTTACATGCTCTAGGGACCTAAACCTTGTCACCACAATAAACAGAACATGCTGGAGGGATAGATTCCTGTCCCAGAGATTTCCCATACTCTGGAACAAGCTACCTATCTATATCAAACAAAGCTCCTCATTAGCACTCTTCAAGAAAAATCTTGATGATTGGATGGGAGATAGGAAATTCACCCCGGGGATCACTTCTGTGGCTCTGCTTGACAGTGGCACAGGAAAATAATTTTCTTTGGTGGCGAAAGCCAGGATACCTTTTGACTAGGCTTGTATAGGCCCTAGGGCCAGTAGCCTAGTACCTGCCTATAAACCTATGTACCTAAGATAAAGGACAAGGAATAGTTTTAAAATAATTCACTTTATTAAGTAAATCTATAGAGGCATAAATCCTGTCAGTTCTTGTTTGCCTCCCATGCGCATAACATTTTTGAGTGAAAAACAATGACTTATCTTCTGCTTTTGCTAGCAAACCAAATAAACTATTATACCATGACCCCCCCCAAAACGTGCACGCTGATTGGCCAGCGTGCCCATTGTAAATCGAGTTATACTAATGGAAAAAGGTCCGGTCGCCCGGACTTTTTTCCATTGGTATAACTCGTTTTTTAAAACACTGTCTCGCTATGTTAAATGGGTTTAACATAGCGAGACAGCTTTAAAATAAGCAACGGAGATCTCCGTTGCTTATTTTAAAGCTGTCTCACTATGTTAAACCCATTTAACATAGCGAAAAAAAAACGGAGAAAGCAAGATCTCCGTTGCTTTTTATGTCTTGCTATGTTAAATGAGTTTAACATAGCGAGACAGTTTTAAAATAAGCAACGGAGATGTTCGTTGCTTATTTTAAAACTGTCTTGCTATGTTAAACTCATTTAACATAGCGAGACACTAAAAAAAAGCATCAGAGATCTTGCTTTCTCCATTGCTTTTGCCCACAGCTCTGATGTACTGCGCAGGCGCGCAGTACATCAGAACTGCCGCGGATGCCAGACATCTGCGGAAGGGCAGTAAACAGGCATTATACTATGCCATTATTTAAGAAAAGTATTAGTTTCTTTTCTTAAATAATGTCATGGTATAATAGCAATAACCCACTTCTGGGTGTGGGTAATGCTAAATTTACCCACGGTTGGCTTTGTTTGGCCCTCCGCCCTCGGGACCAAACCACGCCAACCGTGGGTAAATTTAGCATTACCCACACCCAGGCGTGGGTTATTGCTATATTATTCCTAATCCAGCTATTTAGTGCTTTAGTTGATGCCAGTATTGTGGTTTTATTCTCTTCACTTGTATCTTCTATACTAGATATGCAGTTAAATTCCCCTGTGTAAAATGAGTGTGTAGTAAGGTTAAGTGATCTTTAGCCACTCTTGCACCTATTCCAAGGATTCAGTAAATATTAGCTAATGCATACGGTTTTCCATTGCATTTAACTATTACAAATGTATACATTCCTTTGGGATCAATAATGGATTCCATGACCTTAGGTATTACTATTGATTTTCTTCAAAGTATAGTAGTTGCTCTCTTCCTTTGGTTAAAATAAGCAGATGATAAAATTTCATAACCTAAGTTATTTAATTATTGTATATCTTTACATAACTGATTCTCTTGCAAGAATATAACCCCACCTATCTTTAATTTTTCATATCTTGTTAATGATTTCTTTTGTTGCCATTATTTAACCCATTTACATCAGTAAATTAAAACTATCAATACTGTGTAGTTAAAATATTTATTTATTTATTTAACATTTCTTGACCGGGAAAGTCTGACTAGGTTCCACAGAGCCTGTTTTCAGTGGAGGCCTGGGGAGAAATGCTCCAGATGCATGTCTTTGGAAATATTTCTTTTAAAAGATACTATGACACATTTATCCACCATATTCATTTAATTATGTATAAGACTCTAATGTATTCCTCCAACATTATCTTAAAATTCCACATTTTTGAATTCTTCCTTTCTACAAACGAAACTACTAAAACTCGTAAATAACAAAGACAAGTCTACAGCTATAACTGTATATCTTACTAATAAAGAACAAACTACCATGGATACCAAAGTTTCTAGTTTGGTTATTGAATAGACAAACTAGTTTCCTATTTCTTTACCTACAAATACCTAACAATTCAACAAAAAACTAGACAAAACCTAAACTCAAAAATAATAAGAGACTACTAATTTAGTTATATATGTTGCTATTTAAAACTATTCCCCATTACTACATAAAAGGTTAAGAATCCTCCCCTATTAATCACAAATATTACATGAGCGGAAAGATGATCCGCTGTGGTGACCCCTAACCAGGAAAAAGCCGAAAGAAGAAGAAGATTAAATAGTCTAACAAAAAGTGTACTACATACCTGTTTATGCAATAGTAGTATAAACTATGGGGAGGACATGCAGACTCCACACAGAAGGCGCTCCAGCCGAGAATCGAATGGGAGAACCTCTTGCTGTGAGGCAACATTGCTAACCACTGTACCACCGCAGCCCATCTGTAAACTTAGCATACTAAACTATAATACAAAAGGAAATCAATGCTCGTATATATTTATCATGCTTGAAGTCGCATACATATTTTATAGATCTAACAAAAGCTGTGAATTAATTTTTAAAGTAAAAGTGTCTATATCTCAAAATTGTGTTACACTCTTAACATGGCAAATATAAAAATATTTAAAATCCTATAGCTTATTAAACTTCTTAATAAAAATATGTACATTACTGAGGTCAAAGAAAATGTCTTGCTATTTCTATGGAGTCAAGAAAATATTTGCATTCTACATAGTATTCAACAGTTAGTGTGCTCAATTGAAATCCCATTCTCCATTAACAGATTCAAAGATATTGAGAAATCTACTTTACTTTCTATCAAAATGGATGTACTGGTTTAGCAATTAACATTCAAATTTCAGCTTTAACTTATGAAATGAGTTATTTCATGTAGTCTTAGTGAATCTATTAACATACAATATGTAAAAAGCTTCAAAGTTCACATGACCAAACTCAAATTTCAGCTTTCAGATTATTTTCAAATATTTTAAATGCCTTTTTTATGTAAATTATATGACATCTTGTACATTCACATTTCTGTCATTTGCAGGTATATGTCAGAGACAGCTTTCTTAAAAGCGGTTTATTTAAATATATTTTTCTGTCTTTTTCCCCACTAATATTCTACCTTACTCTATGCATCTTGTATTTCTAAAATATTCAATCAATGAGCTATTTAATCATCAGCTCTCTATTAAAGATTATAGTATGTTTACATATTTCTTAACTTACTGATGCTGCTCTTTTGTTAAGCTTACATATCAAATATTTCATTCCTTGTTCATTTGCATATTATTCATAAGATGTTTACTCTTTTATTCTAGTATTATAAGCAATCTTGACTTCATATAAAATAATTCCTGTTTAATTTGAATGTGTATTTTAGCCATTGTGAACTTCTATTCTGATCTAAGCTTCACATCCTGACATCAGAATTTGACTACAGCATGTGAAAATGCATGTGACAACTCACAGCATACAGCAGCTGCTAATTTCATGTATAAGTTCCTCATTCTTCTTATTTTTTAAGCTGCTGTAATCAGTAACAAACATCTCAATGTACTTTTCAGTTAATATGTATAGTTAACAGTACAGCATAAGCTGTTAAAATGCAAAATGTAAGCAAATTATATGTCAACATCTCAGTAAAAACATTACTATAGTCTTTGTCTTTCCAACTCTTTACTTCTAAGAAAAAGAAAAGGAGTTATCTTGACTAGATTTTTCATGTGTATACCTGAAACAAAGAAAGAAAAAGAAAATTCCTTTCTGTTTTTACAAAGATTTTCATCAGTACAGCTCAAGGTTGGACTCCATAGGTATAAATATTATGATTTGACTCAAGCAGAAAAATCAGCATTGTACAAACTTCAGGTTAGGGAGGATTTATGCATTATGAAAGCAAATGGGGAGTATTATATTGATGTCATCAAAGACATGTTACATAAAGACACACAACATAAGATGGTGACTTTATTTTATTATCAACAAAAATATAAAGAAATACATTATGCTCTGTTACAGTTGTTAGATCAAGGTTATATTGAAGTTAAGACCTTTGATTTTTTATATAATGATAAACCCAAGTAGGAGTGTGGGTTGGTATACCTACAATGCAAAAAATCTTGAAAAGTCCCATTTTAGACATAATATTTCAGCTAGTGGATCTGTTTCAGACACTATTCAGTTTATTTGGATATTTTTTTACACCCTGTTGTTAAGAAATTGTGTTCATTTAACAAAGGTTCATAGGATTTTATAAAGAAATTAAAACTTATACCTTTAATGCTCAAGAAACATTTTTATTTACATTAGATGGACAATCTTTACATAGTTTAATTCCTATAATACAAGGTATAGATTATTTTTTGCTGCTTTTTGATTTAATAGACTAAATTGGAAAATGTAAATGTAAACATGGTTTATATGTTAATGAAAATGGTTTTAAATAACAATTTTTATTTTTAAAGGAAAATATTATCAACAGATGAAGGGGGTAGCAGTGGGAGCCACTGTAGTACCAGGTTTTGCCAACCTGAAAAAGTTTCATATTATTCTCGTTTTGTGGATTATTTATTATTTGGAAAGGTATGAAGGAGGAGTGTTTACAGTTCATTCAGGATAGCAACAATATAATTTCTTTTTTGAATTTTGAATTAGGGCATTTTAGACTTCAGCTGTGTTTTTTTAGACATCAGTGTTAAGATTAAAGTCAAAGAGAAGTTTTTTTGTTAAAACGTTATAGCGTCAATTTGGAAATATCTCAAGTTTTGTTCAGTGAAAGATCAGCTGACAACACAGGAGCGGTGATTGTTTCTCTTCCATTGGAGCAACAGAATTTGGAAAATCCAGGTATTAATGTTAGCCAAAAATGCATTGGATACTAATTGTATGAATTATATTTCATCATGTTGTCATGAAAACCTTAGCAAGGTTTTATACATTCCAACTAATCCATTTGTGGCCTTCAAAGGTTGTGATGTTTCAACTACTGTTGAAAATGGTGAGTCAAGTACATTAAGAGAACTCATTAAACTGTATGAAAAGAGTACATGAAGATACAAATCTCTGTTTTATGATCATTTGTATCTAGGTCATTGTGTGAGTTTAAATATTGTGCCTAAAAGACTAAGAATTTTTAAATGTCCTGATATCATTTTTGCTAGTGATAAAATTTATAATGAACTTAGTGTCTTTTTTTACCAAGAGCAGTATGGATTTAATTAAAATTTTAATGAGACATAAAAAAAGCACAGATGAATGTGTTAAATGAATGAAATACATTATAGAACATGTGCATTTCTGAGTGTTATTTCCTCGCTGTATTATATGTGCTATTGGTTGTGTTGTTTTTTAGCACATACATTCCTACAGCTGTTCAAGTCTTAACATAAGAAAATTGCCTGATATATCAAAACTAGTGAATTCATAAAATGTTCCATACCATGTAAGGCCACTTTCTACAGTCTTGTACAACATGCAAAACCAAAGTGTTTCTTAAAAAAAAACACTCACTACATACCTGAAAACTGAATAAAACCTTGCTGCTAAGTTAACCAACCATGTGAGGATATTTTGAGCATGGCTTATGAAATTTAGGTCTGTATGCATCATAAATGCTTTTGTGCATTGGGAAGTTGAACAGTACAACACTTCCAAAACTTTGATTCCATACAACTTATGTGATAGGTGCACATGACTGGTACCTGAGTCACACCTGTTCACCTCAATGAGGAAAGCAGATTGCCTAAATGAACAGACTCTAGGTCAAACCTGAGTGCTACACAGCTATGGTCTAGCCATTGCAGCACTTATATGATATTAGTAAACCTTTTATGGTATGCAATTTAATGATGGCTGAAGTAGGCATTTAATGCGATTCAAATGCAGGTCTTTATGTTGCTTTATGGCTCAGCAGCACAGCTGTGCCGAACTGAGCAGAGCACATGCTCATCTGGGATCAGTGTTTATGAATACTACCTTACATATGCCTTGGTCAGAAGGGGACATGATCCTCTTTAAAACTGACAGTAATACTAAGTCTGCATATATATTTTGTTGACATAAGCAAATCCAAATAGAATGAAAGTTTTAAACCAGGAAAAAAACAAATCTAAGATGACATCCTTGCTTAGAACAGCAGAAGCATTATGTATATACATACACACATACATATATGTGTGTGTGTGTGTCTGTGTGTGTGTGTGTGTGTGTGTGTGTGTGTGTGCGTGTGTGTGTGTGTGTGTGTGTGTGTGTGTGTGTGTGTGTGTGTGTGTATATATCTGCACACACATATATATATATATATATATATATATATATATATATATATATATATATATATATGTGTGTGTGTTTAACAAATCTCAACCAGACAAAACTGATAAAAATATATGTGTCAGCCAGTCCCAGCTTCATTTGATTTGTTCTCCCTCCACTACTGACCAGTAAACCATTAACTGATACCTCACCCTGAAAAAACAAATCTAGGATGTTTGGAAGTTATCAGAAACTTTCCAAACCCCTACAAGCTTCCAAACTGCAGACCTTAACAACATCATTATTGAAACTGTCATCTCCTTCAAATACTTCAGGTTCTTACTGATTCATTCCATCAACAATAAACTCCATATTGAGAAAACAAGGAACAAAAAAAAAACACTCTCTCTTCTTATGTTTAGCAGAATATAAACTTATGTTACAGTTCCTGTAAGATGCTAGCTGTAGACAGAGATCCTTCTGTCCCATCCAGAATATGGCCTTCCACTTACAGCAGCTGACAAATAAAAAACAATGCCCTCCAAGCCATTACTAACAGTATCTGCTGATTCACTAGTGATTTACCTGCCCATGAGGATCACCTCCTCAGACTAGACAAAGCAAAATGGCTCCTCTTTCAACAAAAAGCAGCTCTTATTGCTAAGTGTTAAATTCTTTTGACTATCATTGCTTTGTATAATTCCACTCTAGCAACCAAACTAATTGAAAAAAAAAAAAAAAAACAACCGTGTACAACCTCAGAGGATATTCATTGTCTGCTCCTATACTACATGCACCCTCAAGTAAGCTTCATAGGACCAAGTACTCCTCCTCCTCTCCAGCACCCAATCTCTGGACAGCCCTCCCATGTATATAAAGTCACACTTCTCCTGCTTTACCTTCAGAACACAGCTAAAATTATATACAGAAGGAAAACTAATACTCCTGCTTCAAAAGTAGTGTTCAGGAAGTGTATAGGGCAGTAGAAGAAGCAGTGTAGGGTGAAGCAATAATATGATTTACACTGAGGCAGTATACAAATTACAGTAAATGATATTCCCTTACCACAAGAGCACTTAAGTACTCATGAGACACTCCATGCATAAAACAAGTACACAAACTACCTAAAGCTCTCTTCAGAGTGAACTTAGGCAATTAACATAGCCCACTAAAGTTAATATGAAATACCCATCTAACCTAAAACAGGAAAAGCTTATAACTACAATGCACAGTATTTTTTTATTTTAATACTACTGCGGTGGTGGTGCTGCGGTAGCATTGTCGCCTCACAGTAAGACGTTGTCCTGTTCGATTCTCACCTAGAGCATCTTCTGTGTGGAGACATGCGTGAATGGGCATACCTTTGTTGAAGGTTGTGCATCAGAGCTGGCAACTTGGCACGTAAAAATCTACTGCCAATCATTAGCGGACCGGAGTTCCGCTGTGGCGACCCCTAACCGGGAAAAGCCGAAAGACACAACAACAACAACAATGACATGAAATGTCTAGTACTGTAATATTACAGAACTCAGGTCATGATATATGTCTTTCCACTCATCTTGAAATTTTCCCTAAACCAACAGTGTATACCACATATCAGACCTTCACATATTACATTGTCTTTCAGTGTAAAACTCATAACCTAATTTTAAAGTACAATATATTATACATTTCAGACACCAAACAACATTTAATATCCAGCCACTCATCAAAAAAATCATTCTGTAAACCTACAGTACAAGATATTACATTTATTGCATGCCAGACCCCCAAGTATCCCATTGTCACGTATCATAAAATTCATTCCCTAAACATAATGTACAAGATATTACATGTATCCTATACCCTAACCCCACATATTCCATTGCCACTTATAATAAAACTTGTTTCCTAAACTAGTGTGCAAAATATTACATTTATCATCGAAACTATTACATTTATCACATACCAGACCACCACATATTTCATATTTATGAATGTGTTAAGTATGTAACGCTTTAGTAAATATCTTATTTATTTTTTATTACATCATCATCATGATCAAACTCCTTTTTCCATTTTTGTAGATGATGTTGGGGTATTGTGTAACTGTCTGCATCTCTTTTGATTCAATGCCACACTCCTGCCTTCTTCGACACTCATGCCTGACTGTAGCAGATCTTCTATCACACAATCCAGCCACCTCTTTGCTGGATGTCCTCGTTTCCTCTTACCATCTTCCTGTCTGTCACAAATCTTCTTCACCAGGTTGTCTTCTGATTTTCCACACGTGTCCAAACCACCATAATCTGTTCTCTTTGATCTTTTCTGCAATTTGAGCTACTTTGGCTTCTTCATTTGTCCCACAGATTGCATCCTACCACCCTTCTCAGGCACTTCAGTTACATCACCTCTAGCTTCCTCATCTGCTCTGCCTTTCCTGACCAGGTTTCTGTACCATACAGTAGTACTGGTTATACCACTGTCTTTTACAGCTTACTTTTCAGCTTCTTTGGCATCCTTCTATCATTCAATACACCTGAGACTCTTGGTATGAATAGATTGCTGAGTCTTCCACGAGTCTTCCACGAATACACAAATACTCAGCTTAAATTCGACACATTTTATTGAAGAAGAAAAAAGGATATGAGCGCTTTCGTGTGCTGCCTGCACGCTTCATCAGATCTAACAAAATGAATCATTCTGATCCTTATATACATAAATATAAGAGTCAATTTAACAAAATTAATCAATTAACCACTTAACATTTAGTGAACATTCAAATTTAAAGTGGCAAGTGCATAGTCGCTCAACCTAATAGCTGTAAAACAAGTAAATATACATTAAAGAAGCTTAGAAGAAGTATCAGCACAGATATATAAATATATGAACTTAAAAACCATATAGCCTCTTCTTAGTTAAGCATATTTTATGTTAAGACTTAAAAGAATTTTTTTAAAATACATTTCTAAAATTGCTGCCTTCATAAATACATATATATATCTAAACTACAATAGTTTACTATAAAATAATGTATAGTGTCAAAATGCAAGAATATGAAATATTAAATATTGTCAATGACACTAATGAAGACTAGTTACTCTATATCATGATTATATAAAATTAATACAGAACATAAAAACATTCATTATCTAACCTTGTAAATGTAATTAAGTGAATGTAGATGAACCTGAGACTCTATGATAGGTGGCTGCAGCCCCTCTGATTATAGCTTTGACCTCATCATTCAGACTTCCCTTCTCCTCAACGTCCCCTCCCAGATACTTAAAGCTGTTAACCTGTTCTGTTATCCTCCCTTCTATCTTAATTCACAGATTCTTCTGATTTCCCCAATTTGCTGCCATTACCACTGTCTTATCTGTGCTTAGTTTCATCCCATGTGCCTTCAGTTTTGCAGTCCATTCCCCTATCCTTTGCTGAAGCTCTTGCTGAGAGTCTGCCTGTAATGCCACATCGTCTGCTGCAACTTTGTTGATCTGTCCCCTCTGACCTATTTGCTAATGTAGTCCATCACCAGTCTGAACAGCCGTGGGTTCAGATTTGAACTCTTGTGTACACCCACTCCCACTGGGAACCCCTATGTGAGACCGAACAGTGTTCATAGTTGAGTCACTGGGTCCTTGTACATAGCCTGCACTAATCCTGCCAATGTTTCTGGGACTTTGAACCACTGCAGTACTGCCCAAATCCCCTTTCTTGAGACCCTGTCATATCCTTTTTTCAAGTCTAAGAATGCCCAGTTGGAATCTTACCTCATCTCTAGCTTCTTCTTGACTATCTGTCTCACTGCAAACATCAGGTCATTTGTGCTGCATCCTGGTCTGAATCCAAACTGCTTATCACCTATCGTACATTCTACTACTCTGTGTATCCATTTATCAGTCACCCTTTACAGAGCTTTCATGCATTGTGACAGGAGTTTGATACCTCTGTACTGCCTGCAGTTGTGGATGTCCCCTTTTTTTTAATTAACTTATTTTTTATTGATCATTTTGTTGACTGGGAAAGTCAGACTAGGACAGAGCCTATTTTCAGTGGAGGCCCGGGGAGAAATGCTCCAGCCTTATTTAAAACCCCTGGAGAAAACATGCAA
>NC_056744.1:1669855777-1669927450 GCF_019279795.1 Protopterus annectens | reverse complement strand
GTACTGGAATTGGTATTAATACAGTGAAACATCATATTGATAAGATCATATCATTCTCTATAGGGATATTATTTTAGCTGGTGATTTTAATTGTATACTACATGAAAGTGATACTACCACTATAAAGAAAAGAAGAATTACATCTAATGCAAAACATTTAAATGATTTTGCTAATTCTTATCATTTGAATGATATTAATAATCAGATAGAGTCAAAATCATTACCATACACCTTTTTTCTAACAGATACAAAACTTATTCAAAATAGATAGGGTCTTTATTTCTAACCAGATGGTAACAGATTTAATTAATTCCAAAATCATTTCATGTCCTATATCTGATCATAACTCAATTGTTTTGAATTCATGATAAAAAATACTCATAATGTTCAGATCAAAAGGATACCAGCATACTTAACTCAGCTAAAAGACTATAAAGAATATATACTTTCAGAAGTACAACATTTTCTAGACATAAATAATACTCCTGAAGTCTCCATTGTCTATGTTTGGGATGCCTTAAAATCATATCTATATGGACAAAGTATCAGATGGTATAATAACAAAAGGAAATCTTGGGATAAGGAATTGTTAGATATTCAAAGTAAACTAGACTCTTATAAACATAATAATAAAGAAAATATTATGGACAAGAAAGTTATTGAAGAAATAAACAAACTAAATGAGAAATACAAAGAAATTTTAACTCATAAAGTTAAAATAACTTTAGAGAAATACAAGTTTTTGTCTTATTCAATAAGTCCCAAATACTTACATAGACTTAAAAATAAAACAAAAGATTGAATAAACAAAACCATATCAAAGAAATCTTTTCTCTAAGGAAAAAGAAGAATGTTTCTAGTATACCAGAAATACTGGATGAATTTAGAAATCACTTTCACAAGATTAACCATAACAACATTAACATGGAACCTAAAGATAAAATAAAGGAGTTTATAACCACAAACATGAATAAAAGCTTAATAAACAACAGATTAAACTATTGGACAAGAGTATTTCATATACAGAAGTTATTACACAAATAAATAAGCTTAAATCAAACAAAGCACCGGGTAATGATGGTATTATACCAGAGATATATAAAATCCTTTCTAAAACTACATATTCATTAATACATAAGGTTTTTATTCTGGCCCAAACTGAGTTAATAACCCCCATCTTGGCAATATACATTTATTTCACCAATTTTAAAACCTAATAAAGATCCAACTAGATGTTCTTCATATCGACCCATCTCATTACTTAATGTTGATTATAAAATGTTTATGAGTATTTTTGCTGATAGATTGAAGACAATTATCCCGGCATTATAGACATAGATCAGACGGGCTTCATTGTAAATAGAAATACTTTTGATAATATAAGAAGAACTTTAACATTAATTGATTTTGCAAATAGGAAAAAGAAAGATTTAACACTTATTAGTCTTGATATAGGTTCAGCATTTGATTCAGTAAGTTGGGACTATCTGTTTACCGTGCTGAAGTGCACAAATTTCTCTGATGCATTTGTAAATTTAATTGAGCATTTATACAAAGGAACGCTGGCTTATATTAAGGTAGGAACATATGTTTCACAAAAAATACCCATTCTTAAAGGTACAAAGCAAGGATGTCCACTTTCTCCACTATTATTCACTTTAGTAATGGAGCCTTGGGCTAATTTGATTAGAAACAGTACTGACATAGAGGGTTTTGAAATAGAAGAAAATACAACATCAAAAATTCAACTTTTGCAGATGATGTTCTAATTACATCAGCAGGATCTAATTCTTCTATGCAGTCTTTATTTGATAAAATGATGAATTTTAAAAGTATTTCTGGTTTAATATTTAATGAAGAAAAACTAAAATACTACCTATATATACACGAAAAAATACTCTCATTAGTGATTTTACTAAATATGTACCCAACTCAGGTCAGATAACTTATTTAGGTATAATACTATCTAAAGATATTAAATCTATTATATATAATAACTATAATACCTGTTTTCTTAATATACAAAATCTTTTTAATACCTGGAATAATATGTTTTTTACTATGGAGGAGAGACTTACAATTATTAAAATGATAATATTCCCCAAGATTTTATACTTAATACAATCAATAATACTTTCACCTACAAAAATAACTATCAAGAAACTGAATACACTAATGTTAAATTTCTTATGGGCACCTAATAGACCTAGGATTGCATTAAAGAAACATATTAATAGCTGGTCTCAAGGGGGTATTTCTTTTCCAGACTTTAATTTATATATTATCTCTTCTATTATAAAAGTTATTACTTTATTAATAGATCGGTCATATGTCGCAAAATGGAAAGATTATTGGGAGCTAATTAGTATGCACTTCATGAAAATCTCCTTAACACATAAAAATATGATTATAAATAACTCCATGTTGTGGTTGCTAAAGGAATTTTGTACTTCACCTATTACACCTAAACATATCTGCTGTTACCCATTAAATATTATTATTAGTTATCGTAACTTTATATTCATGCACCCTAAGTATAGGGAATGGAATTTTATTGTATTCCCTATAATTTATACTCAGGGTATGCTTATGTCATCTACTTCTGAAGGAGCTCATTTAGCTATAGATAATAATCTAAAGTACTGGTATCAGCTGATATCTGATAATAAAGTTAAAAATCTAGATTTCTTAAAACAAGAATTTGATCTAAGAGAAACTTGCTGGTTAGAGGTTCAGATCTTTAGACAACATCTCATTGATAGAACAGATCTAATGTCTATAACAGTTAAAGAATCTATTCCAAAACTGATTGATTACTTGATAATAAATTTACAGCATAAAGTTTCTGATAAAGGTAAACTTTCATATATACATAAAATTATCAGACAAGAAACTTTTTACAATGTAGATTCATACTGGAATTATTTCACCTCTATTAATGGGGACCCACCAACTCAACAAGATAAACAATATATATTGGAATCTGCTTATAGAACTACATCTTCCATTGTCTGGAGACTTTATACATGGAAATTTTACATAGATCTTTTTATACACCTTTGATGATGAATAAAATTAATAATAAAGATAATCTATGTAAGAGATGTAATGTAGAAATTAATGCTGACTGGGCTCATATGTTTTATGACTGTATGAAGTTGAAAGAATACTGGAAGTCAATTAATGAATTTTTGAAGGCTCTTTTTACAGATAATTTCATTATTTCTAAGTCTCTTATATTATTCAACACACCTGTACCTCAATGTGTTAAAAAGATTAAGCTTCCCTTGTTATGGTCTATCCTAGCAGTGGCTAGGAAAATAATAACTAGAAATTGGATTTCAGATACACCTCCTTCGTTCAATGAATTTAAAAATGTTATGAATATAATGTGTCATATGGAAATAAGCACAATTAGAATGAGAACAACTAGAAAAACATCACATTTTATTGTATGGGATAATTTACAAAATTTGTTAAAAAAATTCTAATTTCAATAGCACAGTATTTTAGTTTAATTAATTGATCTGATTGTAGTGGATGTCTTTGTAAATACTTTAGTTGTTTTGTTGAATATTATAATAATACCTATTTTTAATTATTTGTATAAAATTGTTATGATATTTCTCTTATATGTTAAAACAATAAATTTGTTTTAAAAAAAAAAGTACATTTATTCATCATATTCTAATCCAAGTCAAAAAATATCACTTGTATGACACTGGTGATATAAAACTTACTACAGTACTGTGGGACACTGAGTACTGCTTTTGGGATTTCTCCTTTAGAACTGCTAATTCTTTACTCCTACAGAGGGATTCAAGCTAGTTTCCACTACAACTACTGCTGCTGTTGCTGCTGCCTTGCTGCCTGTTTTGGTGTCTAATATGGCATCTTGTCAGGAAAAGTTAAACATAACTATGGGTTTGCACTAAATTTATACCAATGAACATTCTAGTCCTGAGTGGAATCCTTCATTCTTCAACATTCTTCAATGAATCTTCATTCATTCAACAGTGATGACTAGCTACAAGAAAAGATAACCGCCTTTAACAAATGGCTAAATAGTTGGTTTCAAGGGGACCAGTAGGTGGCAGCAAAACCTTGTAATGGATGGCCTGCACCTCTTGTTCCAATGCTTCAGTGCTTCCACATACTGGCTAAAAGCCCATGCTAACCCCCCCAGTCTATATCACTTTGTCGGAACTCAAATGAGCGAATGCTCATTTGTTGAACACCTATTCAGTGAAAACACTATTCATCAAATTACACTTTTTAAGCAAAAAGCTTCATACGGCAAACTGACAGCAGTCTGCACTAGTGACCATAGTAACCATAAACAAAACCATAAAACTTAACATCTATGCAGGTAGGGGGGGCTATACCACACCACACCCCCCAACTAAATATACCAACTCTGAGATTGCACTACAGTGGGGAAATGGACAAATTCCAGATGGTGGCCAATCATCAGTTTGTCCTAGGAAACTTTCCCTTAAAACATCATTTGATGAATAGTGTTTTCACTGAATAGGTGTCTGACAAATAAACATTCACTCATTTGAGTTTCGATAAAGTAATATAGGCACCCACAGTGCCTTTTTTAAGTAGAATCCAACTAATACACATTCCACTGTAACTATCATATCACATCCTAAACAGGATCACATTAAGGAGTCTCTGCTCAGTGCTACAAGTCTCAGAAGTAAAATGCTTAACCTTAAGGTCTCCTGCATTTGGATAATTTCTCCATCTGTGGAATTACTGAAACATAGTTTAAATGTTCTGAAAACAGTCCCTCCATACCCAGGTGCTGTGTTTAGCATGCCTTCAGTCTTGATGGCAACTGTGGTGGCATCTCCATATTTTTTCAGTAGATGTTGTGACCCACTGTGCATGTATCCCACCACCTTCAGATGTAGTTATTAACTTTTCATCTTTTGGTTTAAAAGTAGCTCATCTTAGCCATTCATGCATCATTTCTTGATTAGTATGTGGTTGTTTCAGCAGTTATCAACAACTTCCACTAAAACTGTATGCTTTCCAGTTTTCTTTTTTTCTGCCCTTAATCTTTATATGCCTTCTTTTCTTTCTTTCTTTTTTGCACACCTCAGGTTTTATTCTAGTGCTGATATCCTACCTAAATCTTTCTTCTAACTTGTGCAAGGAAGTCACCTTAGATTGTTTTCTTCATGGTTTAGAATTTTCTATGTGGTCAGATGTGATGATGTCAACACATATGTATGCAGTCCCACAAACCTTGACAGATTCATATACTCACTTTCAAGGAGGTACATGCCTCCTCCTTTGGAACTGAAGTATACATAATCTTGACAAGAAATGTTTTTATACATCATATGGTAGCTATGAAGCAGGTTTTTTTACTTTATCACAGCAAAGCTATAAGGTAGAACACAGTGGGAAAGCTGAATTGTAGCTTGGACCTTATTTTTAGATTTCAAAGTAGTTTTCAAAATTAGATTCAGTCTTCTAAATTACTCCTTACAGTGCTTTCTTCATGTTGGTTCATACAGTATTGCCGTTCTTTCATCTAGTCCCAATATTTTCATTTGTTTGCCAGATGAAGTATACAGTTTTAGATCATCTCCAAAATGTAGATAATATGTCCTTTGAGTATATCCACACCCCAGTTTATTAAGCAAACAACTTGAAGTACTGAGGCCAGGACAAAACATTAACAGTGACAAAGAATTATACTAGAATATTCTCTGCTGGATTCTTGGCATTCTACATTGTGATTTGTCCTTTTTAAAGCTTCAGTTGTAAAGTGATTTACCACATTTTGTATTAATTGTAATATTGTTTGTCAAGTGTGATGAATCCTGCACTTCTCTGGGTATTCCGTAATAGAGGAGTGTGTGATGAAAAACTACTTCTTTACAATAGCGGATACATGCTGATCAAAGGACATTGTGGACATAGGTACCCACATTCCTGACTATGGGATTAACTTTCATCTGTAGGTTTTCAATTTGATAGTCACAAGGGAAACCACACTTGCTGAGGTATAGAATTCTACATTTCTTGGCATTTAGTTTTAGTCCATAATTTTAACATCAGCTAAATGTTTTGAAAGGCTCTCTTGGAGGATTTGGTGCCCACTGGGGAGTTTTTGATGGCACCAAGTTTGTATTTATCTGCAAACTTGGTCAACCATAAACTGTTAACATTTGCTTTGGCCTCTGAGAAGTAAATGCTAAAGAGGACTAGCCCAAGGAGTGAAACTTGGGGTACACTACTTGTGGCAGGACTTTTGGGGGAGAGATAAAGTTCCCCACCCTAATTTCATGAGTTCTGTTTGTGAGCGAGTTTGCTATCCAGTGAGTTACATAGGGATTTACATTTAGTTGGGAGAATTTAGCTATGCTATCCGAGTGTGGGATGGCAGTGAATTTCTTTTTCAAGTCTCGATATGTGGTGCATATTGATTTGCCCCTATCCATTACTTCAATAACCTTGTTAAAGACATCAAGCAGGTTTAATAGGCAGGATATGCACTTGATAAATCTGAACTGGTTTGGGTCAAAAGTTTGTAGGTTACCTACGTCCTTAATTATTAATTCCATAATGATATTTCCCATAGCCTTACAGTTGAAGCTGGTGAAGCTTATGGTTCTATAATTACCCAGGTCTAACCACCCCAAAGGAATAAACAAATGGAAAACTCCAACAGGACTGTGAAGGCTCCAAACACAAGCAGTCAAAAGCTGTCCGCAAAATTGTAGCAACAAACAATTTTATTAAAATCCACACAGAACAATAGATAAGCACTTTCGTTCTAATTTAGTTTATAAGGAGCTTCATCAGATGCTACCATTCAATTGTTAAATACCTAAATGCAAATAGTAAAACACGTAAGCAATAGGTCAATCGATGAAAAGCAGCTGTGACCAATAAGCTCCCATAAAACATGACACACCCCCCTGAGAGAACAAAATGACTTTCCTATAAATTTGCCACAATATTGACCCATTATTGATAAAATCATTACATCTAAAGCAGTGAAACATTTAAAACATACATAAAATATGTGACATGTATATAATTAAAAACTATAATCGACATCTACCTGCTCAAAGCTTTTAGTTTAAGAATACTGGTGATGGAAACTGTCTCGTTTAGTCCTGGCCAACACTTCACGTTTAAAAGCAACTGCCATGCCAGTTTAATCTTTTCCAAAATAATTGGCCATGCCCCTCCCCTTTGACTTAACTGAAATGAATCTAAAACAACAAATCTAAATTCATGTCCACTATGGGACATGATATGTTTCACTAGAGCATTAAATTCACAATGGTCCCTCATATTCCTTACATGTTCACCTATGAGATATTTTAATTTTCGTTCAGTTTTACCAACATAGAAACATGTACATTGCGTACAAATAGCACAATATACAACCCTTTCAGAATTACAACTTAATTTGCCCAATATTTTAAGTTTAAAGCCATTAATAACAATTTCACTTATAGTCAAAATGTATGCACAATATTTACATCTCCCACATTTAAAAATGTAACCCATCTGTCTTTGGACAGTTGGATTTTCAAAATGACTTTTTAAATTTCGTCCCATCCTGTATACACATATTGGAGTGTTACCTACACATTTACTCACTTCCTTATCAATTTCCAGTGGGCCCCAATTCTTGTTTAAGATGTTCTTAATGAAATGGCTATCAGTGGAAAAGGTAGTAATGAAAGCAGTAGTAAAAGTGGAATCAGTAGTCACAGTGTTACTGGTGATTTCCGACCCATAAATACCTTTGGGGAAGAAGTCTGTGTATGTACTTCGGACAAGCCTGTAATTAAATGTGTATGCTCAACAGGTGATTCACTCAAAAGAGCTGTGAAATGGCCATTTTTTTTCTTTTTGTAATAACTTCACCCATAATTTCTTCTATTAAATGTATGGGGTAGCTGCGTGTACTAAACATATTTTTTTTAATTTTTACACTCGAGTAAGAAACTGTCCCACACAGTCACCATTCTTGCTGCTCTCACAAACTTACCCTTTAGGATGGTTCTTTTTTGTGTGTAAGAGTGGTTGTTATCATAGTACAGGAAACTTGTTCTTGGGAGATGTGAAGGTGTGTAGATACAGGTATGTGATCTGGGAATATAGGAGGGGAGAGGAGGATAAATTGTAAACTAACTTTGTCTGCTAGTAGGTTGGCTATGTTCTCTGGGTCTGAATATGTGGTATCCTTTACTATTAGCTTTGTACAGGGCTGGACATATTTCTAAGATTTTCAAAACAGTCAAAGAAGGCTTTGTGGCTATTTTACTTTGTATCTGGCTTTGCTTGATTTGATAAGGGTCTGGAGTTCCTTGTTAAGTTTAGCAAGTATATTATTGCCATCATGAGAGTTAAATTTATTTTTGTGTGTGATCATACCTCTCAACTTTTTAGTGCAAGAAATCTGGACAAAGCTTCAATTAATGGAGACACAAAAGCCACAAAAAATGGACAAACATTTAAATATTGCTCTTATGAAATTACAAAGTTGCTAGATTAACAAGATTTGTGTTAGCATGCATTCTCTGAAGGATGTGAGGTCTTAAACTCAAATATATGTCATTATGTAGTGACTTGAATCCTAAGTGATTTCCCTGAAAACCACACATTTTATGAAGAACAGACCAAATACATTAGGTAAAAATCTGGACAGTTGAGATGTAGGCATGCAATGAGTTTCTTCTTTAATTATAAAGCCTGTTTGTATTAGGATTATACACAGGGATGTATTTTTACATTTGGTGTTGTATTTACTTCAGATGAGAGCAGATGTCTCTCTGCAATTTACATGTGCTTAGAAATTGGTAGAAATGATGCTGCACAAGGAATGGGTTATTATGATAGAAATTTTTTTTTTTTAATTTAGCCAGGTTATCACTCATAGATTAGCCTTGGCATAATCTCTAATTACTGAGGTATTGGAAGATGGTTACAGCTTCAGTCTTAAGGTGAAATTGACCGATTTGTAGTCCAGTTTGACCTGGGAAGAAGTTACAATTGATGGGGAGCCAAGCTGCCTCATATTAGTAAGGACCAAGTCCAGGATTTTATCACCCCTGGTTGGGATGTAGAATAACTCATCCAGGAAGTTTGTACTGATGTAAAACAAAAATTCTCTGCATACATCTTTGATGATGTACAAGTCTTCCAGCTAATGAAGGGATAGCTGATATCTCAAAGGAAAATGTTTGGCTAAATATTAGCATAGGGACTCCATAGTGGTAGGTCAGAGGTATGGGCTGCGGGGGCACATAGAGGGGGTACTTTTGTGCTAAGACATAATAAGGGCTTTATTAATAATAAGTTGGAAGTGGAGGAGTTCTGAGTCATTATTTTGTCTAGTGAGCCTGGAGTTGATTTTTTTAAGAATATGGAGACACCATTGCTTTTACTGTCTTCATCTAATGCAGTAGGTCAGAACGTGTGGTACACACTGAAACCCTGTACTTTTGGAATGCTCTCACTGGGCTTAAACCAGTTCTCCCAAAGCATATATTGTCTTCCAGGGAAGGAGTGCTTGTGAGGACTAGAGTTGTTTGTTAAGGCTCCTTGCTTGGAGCAGAAATAACTTTATGTTTTTCAGATTCTGTTTTGCTATGTTGGAAGCTTTAGAAAACTGACATTGACTAAAAAAGGCACTATTGGTTGGACTTGGGTTTAGCAACTATACGAAAACTTTGTAGGGATAAATGTAGGCCATCTCTATTCAAGCAGTTAGGACTGTTTACCATTTCATCCTATACATATTGTTACCAGAAGCTAAGCCAATTGTATAAGTCATTGACCTTTTGTTTTTACTGCAGCATCATTCTGATTATATAGAATGCTGCTCAAGGCTAGGTCCATGCCTGCCTTAGATACATATTCTGAGAGATCTATCATGTCTTTCTTCATATAGTCCAGAGCAGTATGTATCAAGTCACTTACACACACGTGCACTATGACTGTGTGATATGTGTACTTGTGGTGCAAGGACATGAGTGCATGCATGATGTGGTGAATGCTGTCACGTGCCAGGCGACTGATAGTGACTCTTTCCTTGTACACCCTTCGGGGTGGTGCCATTCGTGTGTCTCACTATAGAGTGACCTTTGACTATGATACTGGAATGTAGTGTGGTTTGCCTTATGAGCTACTGAATTTAGTTTGTGCCACTCATAGATGTATCTTTCATGGTGAGTGCTGCTTGTATTGCGTGTTTGTGAGGATGTTGAGGGCACTTGTTTCTTATGGTTACAATTAGGAGGCTTTTGTGGTTTAGGTAGATTACTTTTAAGAGCTTTAGCATATGTAGGTGGAGGTGTTTGGCTGAGCTGTGTGATGTGTGCTACTAACAACCTACATGTTAGTTGTTGTAATTTGTGTGAGAACCGTGGCTCCAATAACATTATACAACTGCATCTCTCACACACCGTGTCAGTTTAAGTAGTAGGTGGTTGTTAGTAAACATGAGCCAATTACTACATTCTAGTTGCAGAGATGGTTGGAAAGTGCAAGTTCATGGTTCCATATGCTTATAATGTGAACTGAAAGGGAAGCAGCCCCTATGAAGTATGATTTGATTACTAGAGGTGTTGTTCACCTGGTACTGGATATACTGCTAGTCTCAACACAGCTTTATGCAGCTTGGAATTAGTGGATATTTGCCACTTCTCTCATCAGAAATAAAAGAGTAGCTCTAATCCCAAGCTGCTTCCTGAGAAGTAGTTTTAGCCTAGCTGGCTTCAGTATGACTGCTATAGTCTTCTCTATGTAGATATCCAATCTAGAACCTACAGCAGATGGATAAAATGGAAAGCCAAGGTACACAAGGGCTGTGAAAAGTTTCTGTCAAAACTGCAACCAAACCACTCAGTGAAGTCCTGTACATGCTATCTAATCAGTGGTTAGCAGGAATCAATGCCCCTCTGTTCCTTCTGTCACCAGGAGTAAAGCAGTAGCATTAATCCCAAGATGGCTCTTAAGAAGAAAATTTCAGACTTTTCAGTTACTTGTACTCTTGAGGAAGGCTAGAAAAATAATGCCCCTCTTCTCCTTCTCTCACCAGGAGCTAAACAGAATCACTAATCTCAAGCTGATTCTCAAGAGGCAGTTCCTTTCAGTGATTGGTAGTCTAGTCCCAGATGTTAAAGGGATTAATACTCTCAGTACTGCAGTGTACACTGAGAGGGATGATATGGAACACAGTCTAACTCAAACTTGAAGAGTCTAATTGGAGGGCATTCCCACTTTGATCTTTCAGTGCCCAATAGAATGACCAGATCAGATGAGACTGAGAGGAGCTCCCAAAGTCAAATTTACAGTCTGGGTGGGCAGGTCGAAGGTTCCAAAGTTTAAAGGCAAAGCTTGGAAGATCTATCTTATTGAGGATATTATGGACCAATTTCCTTTACTATATCCTCCAATGGTGATACTTTTTAACTGCTTTGCAGTCAGTTTTAATTGCTGATTCCATGGTGATCTTTGTTTCTTTGTTTTCTTTCACTAATTTATGCTTTCCAGTTAATTCCTTGATTGCTATTAGTTTAATTCAACAGCAAAGTATTATATTTACCTCTGTTATATCATGTGAATATCTTTTGTTGGTTTCAACTATTGTATTCATTTGTTTTACTAATCTGTGTTGAGTCTGACATTTTAAATTTTGTTAGCTTATCATATTATATTATACTATACGTATCTATTTATGTTAATTCCCTCAAGTTTTCCTTTATGCTTTTCTCTTCATGACTAAGAAATCATCTAAATTAAAAATTCAGTTGTAACAATTAAGTCTCGAGATGAAGTTTCCGATATGTTATTTTCTGAATCACTAGAATCCTTAGAGGGTTTTACATTAGTCATCCTTCAAGCTCTGGCACTAGCATGTTTTTGAGGGTTTGTCATTTTTTTTATCATGGGATAAGTGCAGACAGCTCCATTTTATTCTTAACATTCTTCATGACATATACCACAGTCGCTATTTATTTATTTATTTAATTAATTTACCAGTGACATGCACTGATCAGCAAGGGGTACTTTCAAACACTGCACAGGTGAATATATCACATGATGTGCTTTATTTTTAATGTGAAAGAGAAAAGCGATTTAATACTGAGATGGGTGAAATTAAGCATACATTGTCAAAATATACGAAACTAGGCACGCATGTAAAATCAGTGAAGAAAATATATTCAAACTGTTGTAGTATAAAAAAGTTTAAATTGTTATTTACATTGCACCTTATAAAATAACAGTTTCTAAGGTAATCAGAGGAGGGTGGAAGAAGCGAATAGTAATTAGAGACAGAAGAAAAAAAGTTAGGCCTTTAAGCAACAGGTTTCTTTTGGAAACAGGAGTATTAGCTTTCCTTCAGTAAATAATTTTAGCTGTGTTCTGAAGGTAGAGCAGGAGAAGTGTGACTTTAGATAGATGGGAGGGTTGTCCAAAGATTGGGTGCTGGAGAGGAGGAGTACTTGGTCCTATGAAGCTTACTTGAAGGTGCATGTAGTATAGGAGCAGACAATGAATATCATCTGAGGTTGTACAAAGTTGTTTTTTTTTTTTTCAATTAGTTTGGTTGCTAGAGGTGATACTATACAAAGTGATGATAGTCTAAATAATTTAACACCTAGCAATAAGAGCTACTTTTTGTTGAAAGAAGAACCATTTTGCTTTGTCTAGTCTGAGGAAGTGATCCTCATGGGCAGGTGAATTACTAATAAATCAGCAGATATTGTTAGTAATGGCTTGGAGGGCATTGTTTTTTATTTGTCAGCTGCTATAAGTGGAAGGCCATATTCTGGATGGCACAGAAGGATCTCTGTCTACAGCTAGCATCTTACAGGAACTGTAACATAAGTTGATATTCTGCTAAGTTTTTTTTTGTTGCTTTTTTTTTTTTCAATATGGAGTTTATTGTTGATGGAATGAGTCAGTAAGAACCTAAAGTATTTGAAGGAGGTGACAGTTTCAATAATGATGTTGTTAAGGTCTGCAATCTGGAAGCTTGTATAGGTTTTGGAGAGTTACTGATAACTTCCAAACATCCTAGATTTGTTTTTTTGAGGGTGAGGTATTAATTAATGGTTTATTGGTCAGTAGTGGAGGGAGAACAAATCAAATGAAGCTAGGACTGGATAACATATATATTTTTATCAGTTTTGTCTGAGTGAGATTTACTAAACGTATATTGGTGTGGTGTGTGTGTGTGTGTGTGTGTATATATATATATATTTATATATATATATATACACACACACATATATATGTATGTGGTTTACTATCATATTTTCGAATTGAACTCCATCGATTGCACTTTTGTCGAACACGGAAAATCAAAAATGGTAATGTAGAACTCCAAAAGCCAACCTAGGAACAGGTTTTAACATGGGTCGAGATAGGGGAGAGGTTTGTTAAAACCCATTCCTAGGTTAGCTTTTGGAGTTCGACATTACCATTTTCGATTTTTCGTGTTTGACAAAAGTGCAGTTGATGGAGATCAATTTGAAAATTTGATAGTAAACCATGTATGTACATAATGCTTCTGCTGTTCTAAACAAGGATGTCATCTTAGATTTGTTTTTTTCCTGGTTTAAAACTTTCATTCTATTTGGATTTGATTATGTCAACAAAATATATATGCAGACTTAGTATTACTGTCAGTTTTAAAGAGGATCATGTCCCCTTCAGACCAAGGCATATGTAAGGTAGTATTCATAAACACTGATCCCAAATGAGCAATGTACTCTGCTCAGTTTGGCACAGCTGTGCTGCTGAGCCATAAAGCAATATAAAGACCTGCATTTGAATCGCATTAAATGCCTACTTCAGCCATCATTAAATTGCATACCATTCAGGTTTTCTAATACCATATAAATGCTACAATGGCTAGACCATAGCTGCGTAGCACTCAGGTGTGACCTAGAGTCTGTTAACTTAGGCAATCTGCTTTCCTCATTGAGGTGAATAGGTGAGACTCAAGTACCAGTCATGTGCACCCATCACATAAGTTGTATGGAATCACTGTGCAACTTCCCAATACACAAGAACATTTATGATGCATACAGACCTAATTTTCATAAGCCATACTCAAAATATCCTCACATGGTTGCTTAACTTAGCAGCAAGGTTTTATACAGTCTTCAGGTATGTAATGTAGTGTGTGTTTTTTAAGAAACACTTTGGTTTTGCATGTTGTACAAGACTGTAGAAAGTGGCCTTACATAGTATGGAACATTTTATGAGTACACTAGTTTTGATACAGTTTTGATATATCAGGCAATTTACTTATGTTAAGACTTGAACAGCTGTAGGAGTTTCTGTGCTAAAACACAACCAACTGGACAATAATTAGCACATATAATACAGAGAGGAAATAACACTCGGAAATACACATGTTCTATAATGTATTTCATTCATGTAACACATTCATCTGTGCTTTTTTTATGTCTCATTAAAATTTTAATTAAATCCATACTGCTCCTGGTAAAAAAAAGACTCTAAGTTAATTATAAATTTTATCACCAGAAAAAATGATATTGGGACATTTAAAAATTTGTAGTCTTTTAGGCACGATATTTAAACTCACATAATGACCTAGATACAAACTATCATAAAACAGAGATTTGTATCTTCATGTACTCTTTTTATACAGTTTAATGAGTTTTCTTAATGTACTTGACTCACCATTTTCAACAGTAGTTGAAACATCACAACCTTTGAAGGCCATAAATGGATTAGTTGGAATGTACAAAATCTTGCCAAGGTTTTCACGACAACATGATGAAATGTAGTTCATACAATTAGTATCCAATGCATTTTTGGCTAACATTAATACCTGGATTTTTCATATTCTGTTGCTCCAATGGAAGAGAAACAATCATCGCTCCTGTGTTGTCAGCTGATCTTTCACTGAACAAACCTTGAGATATTTCCAAAATTTACAGTACAACGTTTTAACAAAAAATCTTCTCTTTGACTTTAATCTTAACATTGATGTCTTAAAAACCACAGCTGAAGTCTAAAATGTCCTAACTCAAAATTCAAAAAAGAAATTATATTGTCGCTATCCTGAATGAACTGTAAACACTCCTCCTTCATACCTTTCCAAATAATAAATAATCCACAAAATGAGAATAATATGAAACTTTTTCAGGTTGGCAAAACCTGGTACAAAAGTGGCTCCCACTGTTACCCCCTTCAACTGTTGATATTTTCCTTTAAAAATAAAAATTATTTAAAACCATTTTCATTAATATAAACCATGTTTACATTTGCATTTTCCAATTTAGTCTATTAAATCAAAAAGCAGCAAACAAATAATCTATACCTTGTATTAAAGGAATTAAACTATGTAAAGATTGTCCATCTAATGTAAATAAAAAATGTTTCTTGAGCATTAAAGGTATAAGTTTTAATTTCTTTATAAAATCCTATGAACCTTTGTTAAATGAACACAATTCCTTAACAGAATGCAAAACATTACCCAAATAAACCGAATAGTGTCTGAAACAGATCCACTAGATGAAATATTATGTCTAAAATGGGACTTTTCTTTTTTGCATTGTAGGTATACCAATCCACACTCCTACTTGGGTTTATCATTATATATTATATATATTTAGCATTATATAAAAAAACAAAGGTCTTAACTTCAATATAACCTTGATATAAAAACTGTAACAGAGCATAATGTATTTCTTTATATTTGTTGTTGATAATAAAATAAAATCACCTTCTTATGTTGTGTGTCTTTGTGTAACGTCTTTGATGACATCAGTATAATACTCCCCATTTGCTTTCATAATGCATAAATCCTCCCTAGCCTGAAGTTTGTACAATGCTGATTTTTCCGCGCGAGTCAAATCATGATATTTATACCTTGGGGATTCCCACCTTGAGCTGTACTGATAAAAATATATGTCTGTAAAAACAGAAAGGAACTTTCTTTTTCTTTCTTTGTTTCAAGTATACACGTGAAAGAATCTAGTCAAAATAATTCCTTTTCTTTTTCTTAGAAGTAAAGAATTGGAAAGACAAAAGCTATAGTAATGTTTTTACTGAGATGCTGACATATAATTTGCTTACATTTTGCATGTTAATAGCTTATGCTGTACTGTTAACTATACATATTAACTGTACATATTAACTGAAAAGTACATTCAGATGTTTGTTATTGATTACAGCAGCTTAAAAATAAGAAGAACAAGGAACTTATACAGGAAATTAGTAGCTGCTGTTTGCTGTGAGTTGTCACATGCATTTTCAAATGCTGTAGTCAAATTCTGATGTCAGGATGTGAAGCTTAGATCAGAATAGCAGTTCACAATGGCTTAAAATACACATTCAAATTAAATACACAGGAATTATTTTATATGAAGTCAAGAATTTTTTTAATTAGTGTGCTTTGCACTGAAAACAGTACCTGAAATATATCAGATGTGGATCATTGCATTACCCTGTAATGCATGTGAACATAAATCTATCCCTTGTCTTGCATCATATTTTGTCTTATCTACCTTTTGCTGGTATCTGCTCCCACTACTGCTAACCCATGATTTTTTTCTTCTTTATATCACTTCCCATTCTTAACCTTGCAATCCTCTAATGATTATTTTTCAGCTACATAGTCTGTCAAATCCCCTTCTTCCATCCTCAGTACTTTTGTCACTAACGTTAACCTTTCCATTTCATTACAATACTCTGATATTATTTACTCCACATTTTTGCACTCTCACTCCTATTAGCCCTACTTCCCTCTGATTATCCATACTCCATAATCCCTCCCAAGTGTCCATAGCATTCCCAGTTGACCAACCTCACTTTCTGTTTAGATGTCTAATATATCCTATAGGGTACTTAACAAATTTCTCCTTCAGACTGCAGCTCCAATGATTTAGGTTAGTTTATCACCACTCACTTCAACCAAGCTTATTTAGTTAAACCATGGAGTTGAAATGGTTTACCTAGTGACATCAATATAATTTATGTTGATGTTGAAAACATAAACAATATGTATATCAAGAGTATGGAATGCCCAGTCTCCTATATTTGTGATAAAGGGTGAAGAGCTTTACCACCCATGTAAAAAGTGCAACGGACTTGATCATTTAATCTTCCAGATTTAACCAAATGGGCTTTGATGAAATTAAAAGAGATTAAACTTAATTCCACACCTGCAACTAGCACACCTTACTCATGCCTTCCTTTTCCATTCTAGAATTTTCCCATATTCCCCATAATTCAGTTCAGCCAAAAAAATTCCCAAATTTCAAGAACAAAAACAGTACTACAGCTTTCCAATTAAGAACTAACATTATTAATGCATTCCACCTTTTCCTACAACTTACTCAACCCTTATATTGCTTTACCCCCTATAATATGACTCCAGTATTACATAAGTACCAGAACACTGCTTGTAGTTTATAAAACATTCATTTCTTTGCCTTGGAATCAAAGGAATGGGAAGCACACTCTTTTGATAAGCTCAGCTCCTGACATACCATACTTTTTACAATTTTCTCCAACTGCATGACATAACACAGACACAGTTATCTGTAGTTTACCCTACAGGTACTGCTGAAATTTTTAGATGAGAAATTATTCTTGCTGATGTCTGGAGCTTAGCAGTGGCTATAAAAAAAGAGAGAGCTATGAAACAATTTTTTCACTAATTTTATTGTAGAGAGGAAGAGAAACCATATCATTGTACCTTGTTTACAGGGTTGCCACCCCTGTCTGTTTCTGCAGAGCAGTCCTGCTTTGGCAAATTCTGTTTTGTGGAGGAGGGGCTTAAAAAACTAATAAATTAATAATATTTTACAAGAAAAAAATATTTTCTGACTTTTTTCTAAATTTCATTGGAATATTTGATGCTACATTTACTATCTTAATATATAAATTAGTATAAACAACAAACATTACATATGACAGAGTCTTTATTTTGGTAATAAGATGAAAGTAATTGTTTTTCATTTGATGACATGGTTTGTACTGTGTAATCTGAAGTTTAAGTAAGATCATTCCATTTTGGTTAAATAAAAAAGATGGCTGCCCTAATAGCTAGCTACATATTTTGTACAGTGGTCCATTTATAATGGATCCACACAAACTCAACATGTGAGAGATGCAACTATAATAAGAAGCTTGAATCCCTGCTCTCTCTCACTCACCAGTCAGTACATATGACAATGACTGGGCTGTCAACATTCACACCTTTGCTCCTACTCCACCCAAACACATATCACCCATACCTACATATGCACAGATCTTCACCAGAAACCTACCTAAACACCAGAGACCTCCCAAACACAAACACAACCACGTTACATATAATAGCTCCTCCGCATAACACAATAGACATAATAGCTCACGCACCAGTGTCTCACCTGTCAAGCCCTCAAGGCAAAACACAAAACCAAACATATTAGTCATAGGCGATTCCATCATGAGACAAACAGATGTCCATTTCAACAGGCTGGATAAGGAAAAAGTCATGGTCAGCTGTTTGTCAGGTGCTAGGATCCACCACATCACACATGCACTCACTTTTCTCTCAGCAACAGGTACTGTTATGACTCTATCATAGTCCAACTTGGTATGAATGACTTGAGATGTACTTCTCTGGACTATATGTAGAGACACATGACTGAACTCTTGGATTATGTGTCTCAGGCAGGTATGTCCCTAGCCTTAACCAGCATTTTACTATCACCTAGGATGTTGCCTCACTACAAACAGAAAATTACTGACTTCAATAATTGGCTTAGTTTCTGGTGACATTCTAAGGGGATCCAGTATCTGTCAGCTTGGGAATACATGATCAACAGACCATGATGCTTTTCCAAAGATGGTCTTCACCTGTCATTCTTAGGGTTTTGGCTATTGGCTAAGGCTCTTGCTACCCCAACAGTGCCATTTTTAGGCATGTCTCAAAACCAAAATACCCAGTGTAAAAACTCCATCTAAAAACAACCTCAAGGTTATGCTGCTAAATGCTAGGAGTCTTAAAAACTGCACTCAGTGGAAACAGTCCTCACCTTCAAGGCACAGACATTTGTGCAGTCACACAGACCTTGTTTAAGGCCATGGACAGCACTCCAGCCATACCAGATTATACCTCCTTCGACCTGTTCAGACCACAAATTGAAGGCATGAAAACTAAAGCAGGCAGTGTATCAATATTCATTAAAGATAAATACACCTCCAGATTGGTTAAACAGTATGATTCTCTGGGGATACTTCAGGTGCAATTAACTGTTGTTAGGACACCTATTCAAGTCATTGCCAGATACAGGACCCCCTCCATGAATCAGGACACTCACTCTGCCTATTTGGATCTACTTGAGTCTATCAAGATACAACCAAACACCATGGATTTGGGAAACTAACTACCCATCCATTGACTGGGTAAATCACTCATCCTCAAACTCACTTGCCCAAAGGTTCCTTGACTTTAACTCCAATGTCCTGAACCAGCTGGTTGACACCCACACAAGGGGTGCCAACATCCTGGATCTGCTGCTTACTAATATGGAGAACCACTGTAGCACCCCCCCCCCCACTGTGAGGTCTTTTCTGGTGAGATCTGACCACAGATCAGTCTCATTCAAAGTAGGTATCACACCTGACCCCCCCCCCATAGCAACTAAAAAACTTCTCCAAAGCAGATTATAGTTTCACTGCACTGGCCCCTTCAGATGGAATGGCAGAACTCAGTCACTATCGCAAATGTAAACAAGGGTGGGGCTGGAATTGGCATAGTGGTTAAGGTGCATACCTTAGATATACAAAGCAAAGGATTTGGTTATCACCTCTATGACACATGGTTAGGCTTAAAAAAGGCCCTAGAAGTCACTTATGAACTGTCTGCTGGGTAGTTAGATATATACGTTGTTCTGACACTTGTATCTCTAAAGGTGGAATGTTGTTGTCCATGAGCATATCACAAACGTATTATTTGTAACTGTAGTTTAATGTTAGCTGTTCTAACTGCAATTGCAAGTCATGCTTGCACAGGAAACCTATGCAACACCTGGCAAGCTACAATTTCTAGTGAATGTACAACACACATATTTCTGCATCAAGAAATGTTAGAAGCAGCAGTTCCTGCTGACAGTGATCAAGGATCATTTTCCTAACAGCTTTAGTGTATCCAATCTGTGTGGAATGGAATGAAAGATTCTCTTTAGCTGATATAGCATGATTTTACGTGATTGATTATGAGAAGACAACATGATAAATCCACTTCAGGCAATCCTTTTTAATAAGGACCAACAAAACCATTCCCCAGTAATGTAGCTATGTCACAGTAGGCTGTCTTTAGAAAAATGCATGCATTTCCTGGTTTTACAAAGAATCATTACATAAAATGCTTGCATGCTATCCATGTAATAATGCTGCCTAAGTTATTGCAGTTACTCAAGAATCTTTTGACTCTATAGTGCTTAGCCAATTATGAATAATTAGACAACAGTTTCATTTTTGCTGTGATCCTAAAACCACCATTCCCCCCCAACTCCACTTTTGCTGGAAAACACAGCACATTGGGTATAGCATTGTTCCCAATGTAAGTATTTCTGCACATCTATGATTTCCAGCTGACATATGCTTGCACATCTCTTGGTGAGATTGCCTCCCCTGAGTCCACATTGAAAGAGATTGAGGAAAAATAAACCATTGGGCCAGTTTGCAACCCACCTAGTGATATAGGGGTTGATGCCAAGCTTAGTGAGTTTTTTATGATTCCTGAGTGGGGAATGGTATCAAAAGCCTTGGCTAGATCAAGATAGGCTGTATAAACCTTGCCTTCATCCACAGCTCTAGTGACTGACTCAAAGAAGTCAATCAAGTTGAGCAGGCATGATCTACCCTTAAAGAAACCAAACTGTGTGGGATCCAGAGTTTGGAGATTCCATATATCCTTGTTTATTAGGTCCGTGATGATACATTCCATAGCTTTGCATATCAGACTCATCACGCTAATGGGGTGATAGTTCCCAGGGTCTGTAGTCACTCCTCCTTTGTGGAGAGAGATGACTGTAGCAGTGCGCCATTCAGCATGGACAAAGCCTGAGGTGAGGCAATGATTGAACAGGGCACACAGGTGAGGTGCCAGTTCACTCTGTAGCTCATGTAGAACACAGCCAGGGATATTGTCAGGTCCCATAGAAGCTGTATTCTTGGCCTTGGACAGTGCTGTTTTCACCTGTGCAGCAGTAATACTGGATGCCTTGCAATCTACTGGTGTTATGATTGGTTCTTTGGGGGGAGAGGGGTAAAGTTGGCACACTGAATCTGTCAGCCAGTATACTGGCAATACCTGCTGGCTCGGTATAGGAGGTACCATTGTGCAGCAGCTCAGAGCAAATCTGGGTATTGCCGTGAAGATTCTTTACATAACTATAGAAGGCCTTGTGGTTGTCTTTACTATCTGTTGAAATTCTGTTTTCATACCTAGCTTTAGAGGACTTGATGAGGGATCTCAACATTTTGTTGAGGCAGATAAAGGAGTTTTTCCAGTGTTGGGACTTTACCTTATTCTGCATCAGTTTCCTCCTTCTGTTGTAGGGTTTGTTTATGGCAGGGGAACCACCAGATTGGCTTCCTTTTTTTGGAGGGAGTGTGTCTTGGTTCTACTGGGTATGGCGAGATCCATGCATTTGTTACGTGTTCGTACAGTGCATTGGTGTATGATTCTGCGGTCACGCGACTATTCTCCATTTGCATGGATGCCATGAAGTTAGCCACCTCTGTTTTTAGGATCCCAAAGTTAGCTTTGGAGAAGTCTTTCATGGTGGTTACCTTTGCTGGGGGGGTGGGGGGTGGGAGGGATGTGGATTTCCAAGGTGATTTTTTTGTGGTCAGATCTAACCAGGGAGGAGCTAACTACTGGTGTACAGCAATGGTCCCCCATGTTAGTAATGACCAGGTCAAGGATGTTGCTACCTCTAGTGGGGGTAAGAATGAACTGGTCCAGGGTACTGGAATTAATGAACTTCAGGAAATGTTGGGCAAGTGTATTGGTACATGAGTGGTTTACCCAGTTAATGGAGGAGTAGTTGAAGTCGCCTAGTAAGAGAGTGTTAGGTTGGACCCTAATATTCTCCAGGGTGCTTAGGAACATGGACTGTGAGTCTTGAGACATGGTTGGGAACCTATAGCAGGCCACAACCTGAATTGCTGTCTTACCCAATGTTAGCTGCACCTGAAGTATCTCTGATGCGTTATGTTGGCCTACCAGTCTGGAGGTGTGTACATCCTTTATAAATATGGAAACACCACTGCCTTTGGAGCTATGGTCCAAGTTATGGGGATGAAAGGTGTGGAATGAGTTATAGCCTGGTAGTGCAGAGGGTGCTTTCTGCTGCCTTGAACCAGGTCTCTGTTATATCACAAATGTCAATGTTCTCCATTTTAAGGAGTGGCTTGAGTGACTGCATTTTGAAATTTAGGCTTCTAGCATTGAGCAACATGACCCTCAGATTGTATTTGTTTGTAGCTGTTATGGTGGTAATTTGGTCTTTGGAACACCGCCTAAAAATGCACTATGGGGTGGCAAGAGCCTCAGCCAGTATCCAGAAGCCCAGGGGTGACAGATGCAGGCCATCTCTGGCAAAGCATAGATGTCTGTCAATCTGTTCTTATACTTGGTGGCTTTGCAGTTGCCCGCCCATAATGTATATTTGATCTGGGACACTCCTCCCAGTCTAGTGTCATTAGTTCATTCTACGTAATAGAGAGAGAACATTTGTGAAGGCCAACCCACGTAGATTCTTAACCTTGAATTATCTTCTGTTTCAGCTTTCTCCTTTTCCACTTTAATAAAAAATAAATAAATAAACAAAATTCTAAGCTTGTTTCCCCTTTCCTGTAATGAGTCTAGTCCAGATATGGATATGCTGTATCCAGGACTGTTTGCAAGCTCCTGAGCCCCCCCCCCCCACAAGCTCTTCTGTGTTGGAGGGAAGTCTTCTAACTTATCAGTGGGAGTATTAAGCACTAGATAACCTATCTACCACATAAGGAGTGGTTTCTGGCCCAGAAATTGTAGTTATTGGCTGTTTGGGCAGTTTTTCCATCTTTTTCAACTTTCTGATTTAAAAGTCCACATTTGCACTTGTATCCCCCATTTCCTGTAACTAGTCTAGTGCAGATACATATTTGCTGTACACAGGACTGTTTGTAAGCTCTTGAGCCCCCCCCCAAACCTTTCTGTGTTGGAGGGAAGCCTTCTAGCTTATCAGTGGGAGTGGTAAGCATTAGGTAACATATCTACCACATAAGGAGTGGTTTCTTTTTTTTTTTTTTTTTTTTAATTCAAATAATGTTATTGTTTTCCAACAAATAATAATGAGCTTACAAATCAATTGAAAAAGGTTTATAATAAACTATTTATAATATATACAAATGGCCTACAATAAGTAACAATCTGTAGTAAGAATTTAGTTACACAAAGTTAGAAGAAAGTTATGTTTCTAATATATAAGCAGATAGAGTTATATCCAGTTAAAGTCTCGATGAGAGAAAGTACTTTTGTCCAAGGGTTGTTAGTCCAGTTCTTAGGAAATATTCTTAGTTCCTTAGTTTTTATTTCCAATAGTGCAGTTTCTTTCATCAAAGCTAAAAAGTCTTCTATAGTTGGAATAGAGGAAGATTTCCACTTCCTTGTGATGCATTTCCTTGCTACTGCTAGCATAGTCCAAAAAAGATAAAGATCTTTTTTATTCATTAAATTGTTTTCATTAACATTCAACAAAATTAATGATTTTGACAAACTGAATGAATCTGTATAAATAGCTTGAAAAAAAATATTAATCTCCTCCTAGAATTTGTTAATGTAAACACAATCGAAAAAAATATGTGACCAATCAGCTTTACAGATCAATGAACATCTCCAGCATGTTTCTTCTTTGGAAGAGTTAAATTTTGCCATTATATTTGGAGAGTAAAAAGCTCTATGCAAAAGTTTCCAAGCAAAAATTTTCCAAATTTATAAATTAGAGGTTAATTTAATAGAGTACAAGAGATTAGTTTTATTTTCAACAGATAAATTTAAAGAAAATTCTCTACTAATAAAATTCCAATAATTTTGATTGGCGTTAGCTTTATAATTTATTATGATTTTGTATATATTTGATGTTGTGTTTGTCCAATGAAAACTATTATATAAACCTTCATTCATAACATATCTGAGTTTAGGAATAGATTTAAAGGAAGAATTATCAATTATTCTACAAAGATCTTGGGCATAGGATTGCAAGCTGTTAAGAACTAGCCAATCAGAGCTTGATAAATCATATGAACTTTTTAACTGTTTTATATCTAAGACCATCAAATTTTATACACACTGATACCAACATGTAAAGTTTTTAGTTCCCCAAGTATTAAGCATACTTATATGAATTTTATTTGAAAAGTTTTAGTAGAGCTAAAGGAAAATTATTTCAGTATTATTATTAATAAAATTTCTACATATTTATATATATATATATATATATATATATATATATATATATATATATAGTATATTTTAGATTAGTAGGTTTAGAAGAATTATATTGTATGTTTACACTAAGGATATTCCAAAGTTTATTATTTTGATTATTTAGTTGTAGATGTTTAGTTAATTTATTTTCATTTAGGAAGATAATGGTGTTTAAAAATGTATATGCCGAAGAAAATGTTGGGTCTATCCAATTTATGAATATTTTAAAAACGGATGCTTTAATGTAAGAGTCTATGTCTGGAGAATTGATACAGCCTAATTCCCAAGGTCTTATGTGATTTGAAAAAGCTATTCTATTTCTTTTTGGGAACCAAAGAAATTTTATAAGAATTGTATTTCTTTTAAAAGACTTCTATTGGGGGACATAAGAATAGCTTGTGCAATATAGTTTACGTTTGGGAGGAGAACTATCTTTATTAGTTGCAATCTATTTTCAAATTTTAAGAATAATTTATTCCATTTTTCAATATGTGATTTCAAAATTTCCACAATATTGTTGTAATTTATTTTTAATGTTAAATCCATATTTTTACAAAGAACTATCCCTAAATAATTTATAGAGGAAACCTGTTTCCCAATTAATTAATTTAAGTTTAAGTGAGTATCAATTTTTTTGTTTAAAAACATGAAGTTGGACTTTGTTTTACTAACACCATATACTTCAATACATTTCATCTTAGGGATGTGCTGAATGATTGAAGAAAAGTATTCTATTGCTAGTGGAAATAAGATAGGGGACATAGGGCAACCTTTCTTTGTACCTTTAGTAATTCCAATGGCTTCTGAGGTGAATGGGCCCAATTTTATATATGCAAGATTATTTTTATAAATATTTTTGATTAATGAAATAAATTGCGTGGGGAAAGTTAAAGAGTTCTAAAACTTTAAAAAGATAATCCCATTTTAGTGAGCCAAAGGCTTTTTCAGTGTCAAGAGCAACTTATAAGGGCTTCTTGATTGTCTCTATTTATAATGCCAATAATTGTTAATATTCTTTGAATGTTATCCTCGGTATGTCTATTATATATAAAGCCAGTTTGATCATCATTAATAACATAAATTAAGAGATTTTTTTAATTCTATTAACCAGAATAGACATGAAAATTTGTAATCATTATTAAGAAGTGAAATTGGCCTGTATGAGCTACATTGTTTGGGATCTTTATTTTCTTTTTTGATTGGGGTCATGAGTGAATATCTCCATGAAGGGTGGAATTGTATTGTGCATATGAATTTCGTTTAGTATTTTATGTAATGTTGTGATTGCAGAAGTAGGTAATTTATATATTTCCATAATAATTCCATCTATTCCAGGGGCTTTATTATTTTTGCCTTCTTTAATTTTATCAGTAAGTTCCTTAAGAGAAATTTGTTTTTGAATATCTGTAATTAGGTTTTCTGGAATTTTTTCTATTTTAGATAAATCCAATTCTAAATTTGTGATGATATGAGGTGAATCATTTTTTCTAAAGTGTTCTGCATAGTGAAATTTAAAGGCGTCTAAGATGTCGCTTATATCAGAAACGTTTTTATTATTTTTCCCTTCATGAATGATGTTTGTAATGTTATCAGAGTGTTATCTTTTTATTCTCAAAACTAAGTTATGCAGATGTTTTGGTGACACAGAGAAAGAATTTAGTTTTAATTTTTCAAGAGCCATATTAGTCTTGTGAGTTAAAATTTCATTGTATTTTTTATTTAATTCCCCAATTTCTTTTGTTTTTTTTTGTTTTTTTGTAGTTGTGTCCAATAAATCACTGGAATTGATTTATATGATTTGCTTCTGGATGTTTGTTGTCTCAAATTCCCATTCTTTTATTTTGTTATTAAACCATGTTATAGTTTTACCGTATAAGTATGCCTTTAGAGAGCCCCAAAGAATGACTATGTTTATATCTTCTGTATAATTAGTATCTAAGAATAACTGAATTTCTGAAGCTAACCAAGGTTTAAATTGTTTCAATTTGGTAATATAAGCTGGGATTCGTTTTGTAAAAGTTAATCTTTTGAAATCTGTCTGAAATTTAAGAATAAGTGAATTGTAATCGGACATAGGACAAGGAATTATAGAGAAATCATTTATTTTGAATTTCAAATCTTGAGTTACAAAGATTTTATCAATTCTTGTTTAGGTATTAAATCTGTAATCACTATGTGAGTATAACAGAAAATTGTTCTCTTTGAAATTGAATGTGTCAATTAGATTTAAATTCTCAGCCCAGTTCTTAAGAGATTTCCCAGTGGGAGTTAAACAAACTGGTCTCTTATTGGTAGTTTCTGAATTGTCCAAGATACAGTTAAAATCACCTCCTATTATCAAGTTACCTTTGAATACTCTATTAATAAGGTCTATGTGTTTTTTGATTGTTCCCACACCAATGCCAAGAAACCAATATAAGTTTACTTGGGTCCAGATTCTATTTCCAAAAGCTAATATTACCGTTGCTAGAAGTCCATCCTTGTCTTCGTAATTGTAAATAATTTGAGGATTGGTAACACTTTTTTTCCATAAAATTAATACACCTCTAGTTTTTTTTATTATAAGAAGAATTAGATAGTTTTAAGTACTCATTTGGATTCCAAGTATGTTTATCATTTGTTTTAAAGTGAGTTTCCTGTAGAAATACTACTTGCGCTTTATTTAGTTTTAGATATCGTAAAAGATTGGATCTTTTCCTTGGATTATTTAATCCATTAATGTTTAGGGAAAGTATAGTTAAGTCCATCTTATATGTTTAAAAGTATAATGTAATCGTAGTAAACATGGGCGTATAGTACTTATGTCAATCAAATTCTATATAACATTCTTATAAGATTTATATCCTAATATCAGATTGATTTTTCTTGGAAAAAACACAGATTTAGGAAATATTGAGGCCAAAAAGGAGAAAAAAGAAGTGTGATGTGAAATATAACATGAAAATATGTAAACAATGACTTCAAAAGTCCCTCAAACTGACATGGAGTTAAAAACACTCCTAATCTGGAAAAACAAAGTTGTTAAACAAGATTAACCTTCATAGTCAAAGGAAATTAAAGCAATATGAATGTTGCAGAGCTCCATTTTATAAATTTTGGAGATTTGTTATTTCCAAATAGATAAAGAAAATAACTATCAGGAAAACTGATAACATTAAACAACTCAGTGTGAAAAGAAAAAACACAAAAACTTGGTAAATACTATCATTTAGATAAAAATATATTTATGACAAATAAAAGATTCTAATTATAAGAAAAAATGTAGAGGATAGAACTTTGTCAAGTGTTATTAGGCTATACTTTGAAAATGAAACATTTCCAGAAATTAAAGATTACTAATGAGAATTAAGAATATAATTCATACTCCAATTATACAACAATAATTAAAATTCATTGCATAGTAATCAATAAAATTGAACTAGAATAATGGCAAAACAAAAATATATATATTTTTTCTTTGTTCCTATTCCTTTCCTTTCTTTTTCTCTTATATCTCTAACAGCATTTGGAATATGAAAGGATAATAGGAATTCACTAAAGAATAAATTGTGACAAAACTGTTATATAAAAAGATTTTGGGGAAGTAAGTATTGTGCAATATTAAATCAGCGGAGTAACTTCAAATCCTTCATCACAAATCCAGTATACATATAAATATTATGTTTCACAGATTATTTTGCTGTGTTCCAAGCTTCTTTAGATACAACTCTGGGCTTCAAATTTCCCAGACCTAGAATATTAAATAATAAGCTAAAATTTAAATAAAGAGAAGAGTTGATATTGTTTGCAGAATTTGTTTTAGTAAATACATTCATAACAAGAACAACAGTATATGAAAGAAAAGAAGTATAAATGGTTATGATGAGTAGTATCGTACTGTATTGCTTGGTTTATAATAAATGAATCAGTGCTATAACATCAAACATTTCCGACATTACTTATTTCCTGTAACCAGAGAGATATGAAACCTAATATACTGCATTTAATATTTTATAGCTCACACTGCTACTCAGCGTCTATTGCTGTATCATCTTAGTGTACACATAAATATAGGTACTACCCCAGAAGGTAAGAAATAAAAAATTAAAAACAAGTTGGATTAAGACATTTCATTGTTTAGACCATTCATTTTGTAGATCTGATAATTCTTTTTCCTTCTTTACCCTTCTTTTTTCTTCTTTAAACACAGATCAGACAATAAATTAAAGATTTGTTAGACAATAATAAATAATTTCAGAATGTAAGTGCTAAATAATTGATGTCTTAGTAGTACCTATAACACTTTCTAAGTGAATGAGTATCATTTGTTGTTGTTATAAAGGTGTTTATAAAGGCAGTAAATGGCTTATGCTGGACGTAAGAATATTTATAAAGACTAATTAGTTCACATGTTTGTCACTAATAGATTATACTTGCCAGCGTATGATTCAAAACAGTACTTGCTCCTACATTACATCTCTTCTGGCATTGTAATAAAATGCCATGGTTCATTAATAGGAGTGTTTGTCTAAACTACTGAACCATCATAATTACAAGGTACTATGCCAGTTTGTACCAAACAATAAACAAGTGCCATATATACAAAGATCAAGTTACGATAATCACTGTATTCTAGCATGCTAGACTCATTGAGAACAAGAGGAAACAGAGAAGTTTAAATACAGATAACATAACTACATACATTAGTGAGCAAGGATAACCACACACCATAAGGGCTTGCAAACTCAGCACTCCATCAGGGTCTAAGTCTGGTATCATGAATCATTATTTACATACTATCACTGACCTCAAGGGTTGATTAACAACAAGTCCGTTTAGTGCTCACTTAAGTAAAGGACTACACTAAAATAGAAAGGCATTTCTAGCTGTTAATGAACTAGCTAGTAATATCCATGCATCAGTGCTATCAATTATAAACTGAGAGAAGCAGGAAGCCCCTATGTCCCTCTTTTTTTATAGGCTACAAGATCTTGTAGTTTAAGCACTCTATTGGGTACTGGGTTTGTTTCATTAAACTTTACTTACATAATATCAGATGACAACAAGAACAGAAAAAAAACTACTATTCTGTTTGGTGTAGATTCGTGAAAATAACTACTCTAAAGAAATGATGCTTCCAGCTGTTACCAAACTAGCGGTCAACATATGTTAGTGTTAACATTATGAGCAGAGAGAAACAAGAAAGCCCAGTATTTTAGTATGTTAACATATGTTAGTTTACGTAGCTTGGTGTGTGTAGTAAAGAAAGCTAATTTAGCTGATTACACACTCGCAGAAACAGTCAACAAAATACGAGGAGACAAATATTTGTTAGCTTGGGGCTATTTGTTAAACAAGAAGCGATAGTAAATGCTAAGATGCTAAACCTACAGAAAATTTCTAACCAAAGCCTAAACTGTATAACATTGTTATTTGTTTTAAAAACAATAAAGCATTTAAGATCAATTTATAACAAGCTGTACAAAAGTATAAATACATATAGCATAAGTTTACTTCCTGCAAATTTGACAAAATGTTCAAAAAGGTGTCACTTAAACAGAGTATTATGAGTTTTTAGTAAGTAGGGATATTAAGGACCATTAAAGAGATCTAAAACATATGAGATATATAATGTAACCATAACAAGGTTCAAGCAGAGAGTGTAAGGAACAGTCAGACATGAATAACAAGGAAAAGAACATACTTTTTGGATGATTGGAAATGAAATCATGTCTTAGTTGATGCTTTGAGAGAATTAGTGACTCCAGTATTTTTAGGATCAGTTTTCAGTTTCCTCTTTCTCACATCAGTCCAGTTATTTTTCTCAGAGGATCTATTTAATGTAGTGGAAGATGACCAGTCCATGTCATCTGGAATTACAGTTATGTTTGATGAAAGTAGTAGCTTCCTCGACATTGTTGAATGTTCTTGTGTTATTTGAATGAAATATTCTGATTCTTGCAGGGAAAGCAAGTTGTGTTTTAATTTTATTTTGTTTGCGAAATCTCACAAGTGGCCAGGTTTTCTTCCTTAACTGTAAGACTCTTGGAGAATAGTCATTGTCAAATCTTATTTGACTCTTAAATGACATGGGACTTCATCTCCAGGCAGATATGAGAACAAGCTCTTTGTCTAAATAAGACAGGAATTTCACAATAATGGATCTTGGTGGCTTATTGGTGGAAGAATAAATAGGTTTTCCTGTAGCTCTATGTGCTCCTTCTATACCATTTGAAAGACTTTCCTTTAGATCTAATATGTCTGGAAGCCAAGAGTTTAGAAATAAAATAAGATCCTCACTTTCAGTTTTTTTTCTGGAAGACCAAAAATTCTTATGTTATTTCTCCTTTCCCTGTTCTCTAATTCATCCATTTTACTGATTAGCCAGATATTTTGCTGTAGAAGAAATTCACACTGAGACTCATCTTCCTTAAGTCTCCCATCTATGTCACTTAGAGAAGTTTCCATATCCAAAATGTTTGATTGTTGCTGTTGCAATAGTTCTTTAAAGACATCAGTCTGTTTCTGACAACTGACTTTTAGATTTTCAAGGTTGTCCGTAAATCTGTCCATTTTAAGAGCTAGTTCAAGTTGTGTGGCAGAGATCAATTGAATTTCTTGTTTCAGTGAAGTTTCAGAGTGGGAAGACTTTGAGTTGCTCATCTCTATATTGAAGAAGTAATCTCCAGATTGTTTTGACAGGAAAATTTCAATGAAAATGCACAAAAATTGATATTCTTACAGATTTAAGGTTCCTTAATAAGAATTTTCTACTTTTGATAAAGAAAAAATATTATTTTCCTGAATTCTAGTACTAGATTGTGGAGCTCATAAAAGTTGCTGCTACCAGTTAGTCATCTGGGTTCTGCCATAAAGAGTTGTTTCTAGCATAGAAATTGTAGTTATTGTCCATTTGGGCACTTTTTCCATCTCTCTCAACTTTCTGATTTAAAAGCCCACATTTGCACTTGTTTCCCCCCTTTCCTGTAACTAGTCTACTCCAGATACAGATTTGCTGTATCCAGGACTGTTTGTAAGCTCCTGAGCCCCCCCCAAGCCTTTCTGTGTTAGAAGGAAGCCTTCTAGCTTATCAGTGGGAGTGGTAAGCACTAGGTAGCCTATCTACCACATAAGGAGTGGTTTCTGGTTCAGAAATTGTATTTATTGGCCTTTTGGGAAGTTTTTTCATCTTTCTCAACTTTCTGATTTAAAAGCCCACATTTGCACTTGTTTCACCCCTTTCCTGTAACTAGTCTAGTCCAGATACAGATCTGCTGAATCCAGGACTGCTTGTAAGCTTCTGAGCCCCCACACCTTTCTGTGTTGGAGGGAATCCTTCTAGCTTATCAGTGGGAGTGGTAAGCACTAAGTAGCCTGTCTACCACATAAGGAGTGGCTTCTTTCCGGATTTCTTTTCTGTTTATTTAACATTACAGCAATTAATATTTACTGTGTTTATTGTGGCTTATAAAATCCATTTTAAGACCAAGAAATGAATGAATGTCATCACTGCAAATGTACCTTGTACAGAATAGTTTGCCATTTATATTTTTTTAGTAACACGTATGGGTCTAGAGATACAAACATATGTTTGAATTGTGATACTAACTTCATTTGCTTTTTTCCAAAAGGCTCAGGCAACACCCATTGGAAGTTACAAGCCTAAAAGGTCTCCATTATAGAGAATGGGTTAGGCCTGTATGACATTCTTCTCACTGTAAGATCACTTTGATGTAAATTACTTTCCCAAATCTTTCCAGTACCTTTCATTTTTTTCCTTTACATATTTTTCTGCCACAGGTTCCACCATCTTTTTTTATCTTATTACCTCATGTTGGTCCACAAATTAATTTGTCTAAGCCTGCATGACATGGGAATAGGTAACATTCTTTGTACTTTTTTCTTCAAACAAGAAACATCTTTATTATTGTCATGTATGACAAACAATCATAAATTTATATAAATGAAAACAAAAAAATTGAAATAATTTTAGTTGCAAACATTATACATCACAGTAATTGTCAGTCAAACATTACATAGCTCATTCACATCCTGCCTTCTTATAAACCTCATTCTTTCTCTGCATGCATTTTCCCACAATTCTCATTTTTTTATGCAATTTGCTTCTACCCTATTCTAAAGATCCAAATGCCGGTTTTATCGCTGTTACTATATTCAGTACTTCTAGTACAGTTAGTTTAGTCTTTGACTTTTACTTTCTAGTAAACATTTTTTAGCAGGCTATACTTAATAGTTTGACACTGGCTTTCAGCTCTTTTGTCATATAATGATTTCTGGATTTAAAAAGCCTTTAGTAAAAAAAGTTCATTATAAAAACTGCAGTTTATGACAATTTCTCTAAGTAACCTATCTCTTCTTAAATATTTTTGTACAATTTTAACATTCACAGTAAACCAACATTCTAACATATGCACATATGTGTAACATATTACATACACATACATACACACAGATATCTAGTCATCAACAGATAACCCTTTGATTGGTTGTATTCAGAAAGGGGAGGTCCCTACTTTCTTTTACATCTGTTTTGTGTAATTTTACCCCACTGTGTCCATTTTGACTTCCTGAATCTTAACTGTGTCTCTAATACGTCTTCTAAAATTCAATTTGCTTAATCTCCTCTTGTACCTTAATAACATCTTCACCTCTTTGTGGCACCTTCAGCTTCCACCTATGGGTAATAGTGATTTTAGCCACTAAGAATAAACCTGTATAAGGCTTTAACTTGTCTTCCTCTGTATTCTCCAGTATTTCTTGGTTTCCCTCCATGTTTTTTTCTGGATTTCTGCTATCCAGTCTTGCCAATGAGGCCACTTAGAGTTTCATACAGCATCTGATCTGGATCATGTACTGTTGTAAATGTTGAATCAATGTAGTTTTAAAAGCCTTTCATTTATGTCATTAGGGTTTCCACCTTTTCAAATGCCCAAAGTGGGACATTTTTTGTAGAAATGTCAGGTTTTGCAAGGCAAACCATACTCACTGCCAGTACAAAGGACAGAACTTCACTTTTTTGCCAAAATAAAAGCTTATTCTTGTAGCATTTGAGTTGCTTATTCTGTTCCTTATAACATTTAGGTGTTTCAGATATAAAATAACTGTTTTATACAAGTATTAAAGAAAATATAAGAAATATTTTTGTCCTAAAATCTCAGGACATTTGCCATTTTTTCAGTTTTTTTGCAGGACATAACTGCCCAAAGAGGGACTGTCCCTCGCAAAGTGGGACAGGTGGTAACCCAGATGTCACTGGGTCTATAATGCAGACTTCACTGCCCCACAAATCCTTTACTTGGTTCTTAAAAAAACAATGAAACAAGTTTCCTGAAAAAAGGAGGAATTTCCAGTGCTTTAATTAGAGTTGCATTCTTCCTTCAACTTTAGTAGTAGTGGAGTATGGTCCCATACTGCTATCAGCTTCATCTCCAACTCCACCATCCCAAAAGCATAATTTGTTTAGAATCATAAGGTTATCTTCTCCAGAGTATCTATAATGCACACAAGAAACACAGGTAGACTGCAGCTTGACCCATCTTGCCTATTATGTCACGTGGCAGGCTCAAGCTTATGTAAACTGAACAAATTGCTTGCACTGTTTTGGTACAGAAAACCTCTTAGGCCCCTTGGTGACATCCCTAACATCCAAGACCAGATTCCAGTTTGCTGTTACAATTAAGAAACCCTTTTGAAATGTTGTTATGCTAATTAGCACCACCCTGAACTCTGTCCAAGCAGAAGCAAGGGGTATATACACTGACAGATTATATAAATCCCCACCATGCCTTTAAAAGTGCCATATCTGCCCTTTTTATCTTCCAACTTTTCAAATAAATGGATCTGAATATCCTTTTTAATTAAAATTGTCACTTCCCACTTCCTTACCACCTCATTCCTGACCACTGCCAATAATTCATTTTACTCTCTTGTTAGCTTTTTGACCTCGTCTTGATTTAAGTGCATCTCATGCAGACTACACATGATAAATGTAGCTTTACTTAAACAGGTATACACTTCAGAGCAATTACCTGGACCAGCTAACCATTCATGTTCCATGATAAACTGTGCACCATCTCTCAGAAAGTTTAATCTTGTATAACATACTTGCCAATATCAGGCTCACACTTCCAGCATTTAAAGCAACACATTGATTAAATTTCTATTATTCAGCACACTTCCTTCATTAACCTCTTTCACCACTCTCTAGCTCTATCCTACATTATTTGGCTTTAGCTTTTCAACCCCCATAAAAATGCTATCTGCAGTTCTAAAAAGACGCTGTTACAGATATTATATGTTACCAGGAAATAAGAACAATGTAACATACATATTTACAAAACAAGTCTAGTTTTATCCAATTTAATCTGCCAAAATGTGCAATCATTCAATAAATTAAAATACAGCAATCTTATACATTTGCATTTCTATGGTGTTTGGCATGATATACTCCACATTTTATTAACATACAAAGACAGTGATAGAACTACTTTGCAAGCCACAGTATTGCTTCCTTCTTATCTTCTTCTCAGCTTCACATGTAAATAACCACAGTAATCCAATTTTCATTCACATCACTGCTAGATATTGAAGCCAACAGTGTTATTTGAAGACAGTACCTTTACTCCGTACATCCTCCAATCACAGAGTCAAGTACAGACTACCACTTTTATACCTTATCTCACCCCCTTGGAACCCTTTTTACATTGGTATTTCTTTTTGGAAAAGGCTCAATAACTTGCTTCACCTGCCTCTGTGAATCCAAGCTACCATCAACAGAGCATTCTTCTGCCTTGGTGACTTATCACTTTGATCTACTGTTGCTTTCCTGGCATCATCTGAAACCAAAAATGTATTTGTTTCAGTGAAAACAAATCATGCAATAGGAAGGATATACCAATTTCAACTTTAGTTTAAATGCTTTACACAGTTTCATAATGGGAATAAACCTGCCCCTTTTTTCTTTGTGTTGACATTATAAAGTCCTGTTCACAGAAACCTCCAACAGTTCCTACCAACAATTTTCAACCTACAGTCCAAAGTGAGAACAATATTTTTCTAATTTAGGTATATTGAGAAAATACCAATCATCTTCTAGGGCCACTTATATTAGTTAAGAGACCCTGAAACAAAAACTCAGTGCACCCTTTCAATAATTACCTCTGTTTCATCTATCCCAGTCCAGTCAGACAATGTATGCTTCATATATGCCATTGTCTGCTTTCCTTGCAATTATCTATAAGCCCACAAATTGTAAATTCTTTTTTTAGAGTCCTGTTCACCATCTCCGCTATTCATCCCTCAAGCATTTCTGATTTCACTTGACTGTCTGCAGCATGTTCCTAAGGTTGTCACTTCCCTTTGCGATCCCTCTAGTGCATCTGTGTGTGTCATTAATGCAGTTTCCATCAACTGCACAATTAATTCAGTGTCTTTTTAACATACCAATCCCACTTCTTGGCTATCTATGTAAACTTTTCCAACACTTCTTCCATAACTGCTTTACTGCTGAAAGTATCTGTTGAAGTTTCTACACTTTGGCCTTCCATATTTGTTACTGTCTGTGCAGAAGCCTAGCATGGTGATCAAGACTGCATTTTCTTTTTAGCTACTGTTTGGCTTTTCATGCATGGATCACAGACTATCTCCCCATCGGAAAGTCCTTTTACTCCCACCAAAAGACTGAGGATTTAGAAAACTAATGGGAAAAGGCATTGATTTTTTTACTTGCTGAGGATTAGAAGAGATGACCCATGACTCACTGGCAGTCCATTATTACTGGAAGCTCCTTCTCTTTTGTCTACCTTAATGTGTCTGTCCACTTCTTTTTTTCTCAAAAAAATTTTTATTAATTATATGAATAGCAAGACAATTAAAAGATTATACATAACAAGAAGGCATAAATGAACATATAACAATTCATCTAGTGATAACAACCTTCATGAGATTTTGATAAGTTATTTAGAAATAAAACATACACCATATATACACTATATACAAGTTAGGCAACCTGAGAGAAAAAAAAAAATATTTAACATTAACTATTTAATATGTTTAGAACCTTTTCTAACACAACCTTTCTAATAGCTTTTTTTTGGACTTCCACCTAAGTATCTTTGAGCATCAATAAATTTAAAAGCCATTTTCTGGAAAGTAACCCATTTTAATTTAGAACAATCAATCCAATTTTGTATTATATAAAGTTTTAGTAATGAGCAAATAAAAATGATAACATGAATATCAACTTTAGAAAGATGAATCAATGGAATATGTAGAATAGCAAATTCCCACGTCAACGTGGATTTTGATATCCCATTTTCTGCAGTCTGACTTTCAAAGATGTCCACAATCTGTGAGAAAAATGACAATACCATAGAATATGAAGGAGGTCTGCTTGGGGATGAGAACAGCATGAACACGAAGGGGACTTATTTGGGTTAAATTTGTTTAATTTGATTGGGGTAAAGTAGGCATCATTATTAATCATTAATTGTGTGTATGCTAATTTTTTAAAAGGGATAAATTCCTTAGTGTGTCTAATAGCCAGGACTTTCTGAGATTCTGACAATTGGGAATTATAATTCAACCAAACATTAGATAAAAGACAGTTGTGGTCCATCATTAAAGAATTAATTAATTTATATGAGTTTGAGAGCATTTTATCAGATGATGAAAGTATTTTGATAATCGTGTTAAGGTTTTTCAATTGTGAATCTATGGGAACCAGGGATACAAATTTGTTTTTAATTATTGCTCTTAGTTGTGTAAGAATTGGTGAGTAATTCCAGTTTACTTTCAATAACTTACGCCAGTCAGATAAAGGCAAGTCAAGATATTTCAAAACATCTCCTACTGTTAGATTTTTAATTAAAGGATAGTTTGTTAAGTTCAAAAGTTTATTGTCCAATAATATATTTGGGTTTAGATGAATTGGCTGAACATGGTGCGAGATCTTTTCTAGTTTACACATTTTGAGTAAGGTTTGGAAATCTCTAATCTTTTGTTTAAATACTGTAGATATATTTTTAATAAATAAACTATCCAGAGAGATAAAGGAATAGCTTCAGGATTTAAATTATTAGAAATGACATAATTATACCATAATTTTATCCATAAAGAGTGATTTGGATAAGAAGTGTTATTGAATTTAGAGATAGTAAGAAGTTTATTGGATGAGACAATCAAATAATAGAGATAAAGATTAGGTAAACCCAAACCTCCCTTGTCCTTCGAAAATGCTAATCTAGAATAGGAAATTCTAACAGATTTAGGGAACCATATGAATTTTGCCAAAGCTTTATTTACAGACTCAAAAAAAATTTTTGAAATTATCTGATCAGATGATGAGAATTGGTAAAGAAATTTAGGCAGAATATTCATTTTAATAATGGCCACCCTTGAAAGAAATGAAAGGTTTAGATGCTTCCATCTGTCCATATCAGACAATATAGAGTTCCATAATTTATTATTATTATTTTGAAAGGAAGATTTATTATTGTGTTCTAAATTGATTCCTAAATATTTTATATTATAAGTAAACTGAAAATGATCGTCTGGAAACAAAAAAGATTTGTGTGCTAAATGATTTAAGGGAAAAAATATGAGTTTTTGAAGAATTTAAAAGATAGTTGGAAACCAAAGAAAAATAATCAATAGAATTCATTATTTTTCTGTAATCAGATAATGGAGTTTGAAAGTAGATTACTAAATCATCCGCAAAAGCAGAGAAATGAATATTAGTATTAAGAATTCTAGGGATGTTATGAAAAGTATTTTGAGTAATAAACAATAGCAAAGGTTCTAAGTAAATGTTGAAAAGAAAAGGGGACAATGGACAACCCTGTCTTGTTCCTTTAGTGATCTTTATCGGATCAGAAAATTGACCATTAATGTATAGTCTAGTAAACATATTCTTGTATAAAACTTTTAAAAAATTTATAAAGAATAAGGGAATATTAAAACATAACATAGTTTGAAATAGAAAGTTCCAACATACTCTGTCAAAGGCATTTGATGCATCTATAATCAAAGCATATATAGGGTTTGGATTTTTCTTAATGAGATGAAGTATAGTCTCTAAAGATAGAGCATTATCCCAAGCATGTCTCTGAGACATAAAACCTGATTGATCTGACGAGATAATTGAGGGTAAAATCCGTTTCAATCTGTTAGCCAGAATAGATGACAGAATCTTAATATCCACGTTAAAGAAATGGGTCTATAATTTACTGGGTCAGATTTATCTTTATTATTTTTTAGAATTAGAATGGTTTTGGATGTGTTCCAATGAATATCTGAGATATCATTAACTCTTATATGATTGTAAACTTTAAATAGAAAGGGAAGAACTACCAATTTGAAAGTTTTGAAAAATTCTGGAGTAAAACCATCAGGTCCCGGAGATTTACCCAATTTAAGATTATCTATTGAATCCGAGATTTCTTGTACCGATATAGGGGTAGAAAGTAGTTTTGCTGATTATCATTAAGTTTAGGGAACTGCAAAGAGTCTAAAAGAGTTTTGAGTGATTATCTTTAACAGAATTAGAAGAACCTGAATATAACTCAGTGTAAAGAGAGGTGAAAAGTTGAATAATCTCTTCATCAGTATTATATAATCTGTTATTATAAGATAAAGATGTAATATTTGGATTTCTGAAGTTAACTTTAATAATTCTCGCTAACAATTTAGATGGAACCTGGGCCCACTCTGAATATGAAGCAAGTAGCTTTTGTTCAGCTAAGGAGAGGTTATTTTGGTGAAGCAGAATTAAATCTTTCTGACAATCAAAAATTTGTTTTTCTAAAGTAGCATCATAGTTCAGACTAAGATGATTTTCCAACAAAGAAATTCTTGATTTTAAGAATTCATCTTTCTTAAAGTACTGTTTTTTGAAAAAAGCAGCTTTACTAATAAATAAACCTCTTAATCTTGCTTTACATGCAGCCCATTGTATGTCATAAGGAATGTCTGATGATTCAAGACTATTCACCATTTCATTTAGGATTTCTGAAGCTTGTTTGCAAATATCTTCATTTGACAATAAGTTATTATTTAAGGTCCACTTATTAAACATAGTTTTATTTTTGATATTGGGTTTTATGTTCAATTTTAGTGAAATTCTTGAGTGATCCGAAAAGAATCTGGGTTCTGAAGTAAAGTCCACAATATATTTTGAAATATAATCTGAAATTAGAAAGAAGTCTAATCTGGACCACGAATGATAGCACTTAGAATAATAAGTATATATATCATTCTTGTTTATATTTTTAACAGTGCGGAGGGGATCTATTAAATTATATTCTGTCATCAAATCATTTATAGCCAGAGTAGATTGAAGATTATAGGTGACAGTGGAGCGGGAACGATCAATTACAGGGTTTATAACTGCATTCCAGTCACCACCCACAATAATATGATGATCCTTATAGGATGCAAGAATATTGTAAATTTTTAAAATGAACAAATGTTGTGAATTACATGGGCCATATAGATTTAAAATTAATAAGGGTTTGTCCAAACCAGCAATAGAAGCGGTAAATAAGCACCACCTCCCCTCATCATCAAATTTCTCATCAATAATATTCCCAATGAATTTTTGTTTAGTGATTATAGCTACACCTCTGGAGTTAGATGAGTCACCTGAAGCTATAATCTTTTGATCCATTTTTTAACTCTTTATTCCAATCAATACGTGAAATATGGGTCTCTTGAATAAAACAAATGTTAGCCTGTGATTTAAAGATCATATGAAATAATAGTGACTTTTTCGCTTTATCTTGAATGCCTCTAACATTCCAAGAATCTAAAATTATGTCAACAGGCATATTCTACAAGTATAATCATTATTGATGCTATAAAAGTGAACTCAAGGTGCAAATCCAACACAACATTAAAAAGAAGAAGAAAAAAAATAAAAGAAAAAACAGTCTTTAAGTATTCAAGCAAGTCATCAAATAACATTTGTTGAAAAAAAAAGAAAAAAGTTTTTTTAAGAACCATGAAATGTATAATAATAACCTTTATCCTAACATGTCTGTCCACTTCTATTAAATCAAATAGCTCTTTCTTTAGATCATTACTTCTTGTCTGACAGTGTCTTTGCTGTTTCTTGCTCTTCCACTGCTGTGCAGTCTTAACTTTTGCAGTAGGTTAAAAAAACTACTTTATATTATATCTTTTCTAAATGTGTCCTTCTTTGTTGTACCATTCTCTGAAGATGTATTAATACATCATTTTTGGATAATGCCTGCATGAAAGTATCCAAACAAAACCCTTTATTCCAAAGCTGGTTTAACAGTTCAATTCCTATTTGTTGCTCTTCCACATCACTAAAAGTGTTTGTTCTTGATACAATTCACTTTTGTTTTTTTATTATCTTTTACTGGAAATTTTGAAGCTGCAGTTGCAATACTTCTTAGCTCAGCTTTTTATCTGTGTGTATATATATATATATATATATATATATATATATATATATATACATACATATATACATACATATAAACACCATATCAGATCTCATTTGCTTTCCCAATTCCATGCTCCTTTTATACGAATTTGGATAGCCTCTTTTTTTGTTCCTTTTCTCAGTTTCATCTTTTTCCAGATGGTTTAATGTTTCTTTATCTAGGTATTGATTTGTTCTGATCTTGTTAAATTATTACTTGTAACTCTTAACAGTTTTTGTGATACAAATATTTTTCTTGTTTTTGCTTTACATTCTCTGTGTAAAACTGCTGGGTTTGTTACATTATAGAAACAATAAATAATCTCTTTATCCTAAGAGTCCACTTTATTCTCTCTCTTCCTCCTGGCCGATTTGTGCTGCTTGTTTCTAGTATTTTTCTGAAGTCTGCCAGAAACTGAGCCAACTGTATGCCAACACAGATGCTGTTATAAATTTAAAAAGTTGCTAGAATGACAGGAATATTTAAAGTTTCTATGTTTTTGTACTGCTTGTCCCCGTAGGATTCTGAAGTCTGAAAGTAATTGGGCAATTGTGTGCCAACACAGATCCTGTTATTCTAGAAATATAGTTTATAAGAGCAATATTTAAATTGTCTCTATGTTCGTGCTGCTTGTCCCTCTAGTTTGTCTCAGAGTAATTGCCATTCATTCTAGCAATACTTCTACATTTATAAGAGCAATATTTCTAGGGTTATAAGAGCAATATTTAAAGTGTCTGTGTTTGTGCTGCATGTCCCCCTAGTACGTCTTGGAGAGTAATTGCCATATTTTCTTGCAGAAACTGTATGCCAAGACAGATCCTGTTATTCTAGCAATATTTCTATGTTTATAAGAGCAATATTTCTAAGGTTATAAGAGCAATATTTTTAAGATTATAAGAGTAATATTTAAAGTGCCTCTGTGCTGCTTGCCCCCATAGTATGTCTCGGAGAGTTAATTGTCATTTTTTTTTTTTTTTTTTGCAGAAACTGTATGCCATGTCAGGTCCTGTTCTAGCAACTTTCTAAGTTTATAAGAGCAATATTTAAAGTGTCTCTGTCTTTGTACTGCTTGTCCCCTATTATGTTGGACTTTGTTCAGATTTCCTGCACTAAGAAGTTTATAGGTATGTTAGGACGGATGTCAAAAGTGAGTAATTTACAGTGAGATGCTTTAAAGTATCCGGTTTTGGTTTTTGGTAGAACTTTAAGAATGTAACTTGATCTTGCATTCTTTGGTCGTAACTGCAAAGCCACAGCAGTATAAAATAAGGCTACATCTGATGTATGACAGGATGCTGTTTAACTTGGTCTAACTAAAATTTGTGTGACTTGTAATATGACTGTTTAGAAAATGTAGTAATTGTGATTTTTATTTTTGTAAAGTGCTGTATCATGTACTTATGGTGTGGTTATGGTGTTGCAGATTATCAAATAAAGGTTTTGGATCTGAGAAGTGTGTTTTATTGAATTTTACAGATGTTCTACCATGCTCTGTGGCAATGGCATGTTTCACGCAGTGCAAAAATAGGGTGTTCCACATTTTGACAATTTGTCAAACATTGTTGGGGTCAGTGTTCCACATTGGCCTCTTAACAGGTTGAGACCTATGTCAGCATTGATTCCAGTATGTAGTTTATATGTCATTGAAGGGCAAGTTATTGTTCTACAGTTTTTAGGATAGCTTACAGGTTCACTCAAGCAGGAGTACTGTTTTTCCTGTTGTTAACCAGGTTGGTGTCTGTTCAGGTGTACATATAAATAGTTGTTACTCATGACCACATCTTCATGTAAAGATGTTAATACTTTTAGCCAAAAGCTGGGTACTGCATCTGGGCCTGGGGTTATCCAATTAGGAGCTTTTCTTAACTATGTTTCAGTCTCTCTGGTCATTACTTCACCCCATTTCATATCCTGTATATTTGAACTTCTAATTTTTTCTTTTACTTATTTTATTCATTCAGCATCTTTGTTATGTTCCACAAGATCTTCTTAGATATTTCTCCAAAATGTACCCATTTCGTCTTTTTTTGGTCATGCTTCAATTCCTTTTTCATTATTTCCAAATTCTCTATGAAAACATTTTGGGTCATCAATAAACTGCTTATTCAGTACTTTTACATTACATTTATCTGCATTTCTTCTAAGTCGTTCTGCCTGTGCTGATATTTTTAGTCTGTTATTTGCAATAGTGCATGACAGATCCTGATCTGTTCTGATATTGCACATTGCTTTAATCACGTCTATCCTTCTGAGTAGTTTTGTTGATCTGTTCCCTTTTCTACACTCCTTGAACAGTGACACTTCATTTCTTAATTGCTTTATTGTTTTTTCAATTCCATACTTCCATGATGGCATTTAATTTCTCCCCTTCCTTTCCCTTACTGCCTGTGTTTTGTGGTAAGACTTTATCTGTTATTAATTTAGCTGTGCAGTAATATATCTTATTTGATTCTGTTATATTGCATGAATCTCTATATACAGTCCTAATTACTGTGTTCATTTGTTTTATTCAACTTTTAACTTTTTGGGTTTTATTGACTTTTTGTAGTCTACTTCTTTCATAGATCTTAATAGGTCTGTCCATCTCTTTCTTCTAAACTGAAGGCACATTCTTTGTTCATTTCCTGCAGACGTTCTATAGAAAATTACAGAGTATCTTCCTGTGCCACATTATCTTCAGTTTCATCCTGTGTCATCCATTGCTCTTTGGTATGGGAACTCACTGGCCTATCACTCCAAAACATTTGTCACAGTTACTTGTTCCTTCCTTTGCTGTGCAACTCCAACTGAACTTTTGTACTGCTTCCCTGTGGAAGGCTCCAAAGTATTTCATATGGCAACTGATCAGACATTGCTCCACTGGTTTCTGCTTAATTTGAGGATCCATTTTTCTATCCTGCTGTAATGTTATCAGTGTTAGATTTTTTTACACTAAATCTTTCACATCGCAGGTAATCAATAACCCCAGTTTCTATTTCTTTAACTTATCTATTATTAATCCTCTTTTCTACCTTTCCACTTTGTTTTCTTATTTTTGTATTGTAAAATGTTCCATATCCAGATGCCTTTGCCTGTATTTCTTTTCAAATATCTTTGGCACTGCTCTTTTTGTAGTGATTAGTTCTGCTTTCTCTTACCATAAATATTGCACTAAATTAAATCTCGTTTTCTTTTCCATATCCGTAGTTCTTCTTCAGATGTCTCCTGCTCCTCCTGTTTCTCCTTATTGGGGGACTGATTGTTCCATCAACCTGTGTTAAACTTTCTTCACTAAATCATTCACTTTCAGGTATTCTGTAACTTTAGCTTCTAGTTTTTTAACTTCTACTTTACTAATCATCTGTTCAATGTTCCCTCTTTGTGCTCTTACTGCTTTTGTATTGTGAAATCTTCCATATCTGGATGCCTTTATCTGTATTTCTCTTTGAATATCTTTGGGCTGCTTTTTTATTAATTTATTTAGCTTTCTCCTTTCATTAAATATTTCACCCTATCAGAGCTCTCTTTCTTTCCCGTGTCCATATTTCTTTTTTATAACTTTTAAAAAAATCTCTAGATAGTGTTCTTCATATCTTTACACTTTCTCAATTATTTCTTTTTCCAAATAGCCATAGGTTTCTTGGTCTATATAATGTTTTTCATAAATTTGTTGTATTAATGAACTCAAATTTTTATTTGAGACTTCTGACAGTTTTTTTGTGCAAGTATGTTTGTTTCCTCTAATTTATCTGTAAATTTTTTGTATATTTTCTGTCTGAAAATTCTGGGTTGCTTGCATAACAGCTGGAAAATATAATTTCTTTATTATTTTCAACCATCCACTCTATCATCTTTATGGCTCTTTTTTGGCGTATCAGTTTTTGTGATTTTTGTGGACTACTATTTTCTTCTACAATGGGGGGTGACCACCCCCCGGAGCTTCGACTAACCCCATTGTAGGAATGTTTGTGTGTCTTGAGGATTCTACTCTGTCATTTTTCTAGTCTTGGCAGTACTGTACTTATTAGTATTGGGCCCTTTTTTATCCTTGGTCTTAAGGACTCAGCTATCCTTTTTATTTTTAACCTACTTCTGCCCATGATGTATGCTAAATAAACTACAGTTTATTTATCCCTGTTGTCTTGGTGAGATTTTGTAAAAAACAGGGTCCACCTCATGAAGGTTCTCACCAAGACCAGATGATGAATTCAGTTGCAGCACTACTACTCTCCTTTACTTCCTGATCATCTCTTCATTCGGACCTGTGAGTGGCATGATGCAACTAAAGACTGCTGTAATATTAGAAGCACTTTCCACATTCAGTACATTAAAAATGTTCTACTCTTTTTTAATTTCTCCAAATCTTTTGGGTTTCTAATACCATGATGGGAATGGACCCCATTCCTAGGTCAAAGTATGACTGAAGTTCATGAAATTAGTACTGTTTCACTCTTTGATGTCAGCCAAAAGTGCTCTTCGCAGCACCCGCAATGTACCCAGTAATGACGACTCTAATGGAGTTACATGCATTGGTAGCATATCTATATTCTTTTTTATAAGACCCATTGCTGCTACTACTATTGGAAATGAGTATCTTTTCTTCCACATTGCTCTTGTTTCTGCTTGCAAATCCTGATATTTTACGACTTTGTGTTTCTCTGCATGCAGGACACTGAAGTCACTGGTGTGGCGATTTCAATGCTTAATGTTACTTTCATCTTCTTTTCTTAGACCACTATATCTGGTTTTATAGCGTCTATCTTTTGAACTTTTGCTAATGGGTGATCCCATGTGATGTAGACCTCATAATTTTCTATGATACTTTGTGGCTCATGTTTCCAGTGTTTTTCAGCCACTTCAGTACCATAATATTTGCACAATCCCCAGTGCAATAGTCTCACTACATTAGTATGCCTTTCAATATACAGTCCTTCTGCCATCAGTACGTCGCAACCAGCAACGAGGTGTGCGACTGTTTCCAATTCGGTTTTACAAAACCTACATTTGTCTGTTTCTTCCACATGTTAAATGGACTTTGTAAAACAATGTCTATGTAGCCCACTACCTTGTGCTGCCAGTAGTAACCTTTCATCTCTTTGTTTGAATTTGCCTCTCCTTAACCATTCCTGAATTAATTCCTGATCAGCATGAGGTTCTTCCAGATGTTTTCTATACTTGCAACTATAGTTATGCATTTTCCATATATCTTGCCTTCTCATCTGGTCCTTCATCTTATATTCTTTCTTTTGTTTTTTGGCACATTCAGTTGCTGCCTGATTTTTTACCTGATTTTTATCTACTTCTGGTTTGATTTCCATTCCTGCTTGACACTGATATGCTTTTTGTAGATAAAGCAGAGAAGTCATCTTAGATTTATTCTCATGTTCCAAAATTATTACTACATTTGGGTGTTTTGAGGTCAGCAGATATTTGTGGAGTCCCACAATTCAGATCTATACATGTAATCAATTTCGAGGAGGTCTATCCCTCCTTCTATGGGGAATATAAATCATTTGGTGAGCATGAAACATCCTTCTTATTTTCCTATCTAATCTATCCAACACATTTTAGGGCCTGTCAATCACTCCAAAACTGTAAGTTAGGACAGGAAGAGCAAATTGGTTTATAGCTTGGATTTTGTTCTTAGATGTCAATGCTGTTTTCAGGATTAGTTAATGTCTTCTGAAACATTCCTAAATTTTATTCACATTTGTTCATCTTTTATAGTTGATCCTTCATCAATTCGTAAATATTCATACACCTTCTTATTTTCCTGTCTAATCTATCCAACACATTTTAGGGCCTGTCAATCACTCCAAAACTGTAAGTTAGGACAGGAAGAGCAAATTGGTTTATAGCTTGGATTTTGTTCTTAGATGTCAATGCTGTTTTCAGGATTAGTTAATGTCTTCTGAAACATTCCTAAATTTTATTCACATTTGTTCATCTTTTATAGTTGATCCTTCATCAATTCCTAAATATTCATACACTCCTTTTTGCTCAAGTTCTTTTATATCACATTCTTGTCCCCAACTGATTTCTCTCCTTCGTGAATGGCTTGATGCTTTTTTAGGTTACTGTCCCATGTGAAAGACTTACTGCATTCAGTACATTTATATGGTTTCAAGCTTTGTCATTTCGGTTTCTAATATTGTGACAAGAATGGACCCCATTCCCAAGTCAAAGTATGATTAAAGTTCATGAAATCAGTACTGTTTCACTCTTTAATGTCAGCCAAAAGTGCTCCTCGCAGCACCCGCAGTGTGCCCAGTAATTACTCCTTCTGCAGTTCATATGGAGTTACATGTATTGGTAACATATCTAAATACGATTGAAAATTAATTTTTATAATTCATTTTTATAAGACCCATTGCTCCTACTACTATTGAGACTGTCTGGGTATCTTTCTTCCATATTGCTCTCATTTCTGCCTGCAGATCCTGGTATTTTATGACTTTGTGTTTCTATGTACACAAGACACAGTGACAATGCTACTCTTGTCTTCTTTTTTTGGATCACTATATCTGGTTTTCTAGCATCTATCTTTTAAACTGTTGGTAATGGATGATCCCAAGTGATGTAGACTTCATTTTCTATGATGCTTTGTGGTTCATGTTTCCAGTGTTTTTTGGCCATATCAATACCATAATGTTTGAATAATCCCAGTGCAACAGTCTCACCACATTATTATGCCTTTCAGTATACAGTCCTTCTGCCATTAGTATGTCGCAACCAGTAACGAGGTGTGCGAATGTTTCCAATTCAGTTTTACAAAACCTACATTTGTCTGTTTCTCCCACATTTTCAAAGGACTTTATAAACCAGCATGTATGTAGCCCAGTATCTTGGGCTGCCAATATTAACCATCTCTTGGTTTAAATTTGCCTCTCCTTAACCATTCCTGTGTTTGTTCTTGATCAACATGAGGTTCTTCCAGAAGTTTTCCTATACTTGCAACTATATTTATGTTTTTTCCACATTGCTTGCCTTCTCGTCTGATCCTTCACCTTATATTCTTTCTTTTGTTTTTTGTCACATTCAGTTGCTGCCTGATTTTTATCTACTTCTGGTTTGATTTCCATTCCTGCTTGGTGCCAATAAACTTCTGCTAGAATAAGCAGAGAGGTCATCTAACATTTATTCTTCTCATGTTTCAAATCTTTCACTACGTTTGGGTCTTGTGAGGTCAGCAGATATGTACTGAGTCCCACAACTGCAGATCTGTACATATAATCAATTTCAAGGAAGCCCATCCCTCCTTCAGAATGAGGAATATATAATCTTGTTAGTCACTGATTTTTATATATCATTTGGTGAGCATGAAACATCCTTCTCGTTTTCCTATCTAATCTAACATGTTTTGGGGCCAGTCAATCACTCCAAAACTGTAGATTAGGACATGAATAACAAATTGGTTTATAGCTTGGATCATACCTCTCTAGCATACCTCATTATGAGGAATGTACCTCATTTGGGGTCTTAAAATGTTCCATGTTTCTCGAAGTTCCTCAAATTTCCACATTGAAAGAGTCTGTCACACATTCAGTGTTGGGACTTTTTTTAAGTGAAGTCCACGGTAAATAGAAATTAATCATATTAATTCATTAAAAGATATTCTTTATAAGTAAAACCAGCATATTTTAGCCATCCTGTGACCTTCCTAGTTGAAGTTGTTAGTAAGCCATTAGTATGTGTTCCACATTTTGCCCATTTGCTCCACATTATGAGGGCTAGTTTTCCTCAGTTTGGAGATGGAAGGTTGAGAGCTATGGCTTGGATTTTGTTCCTAGATGTCAGTGCTTTTTTCAGGATTAATTTAAGTCTTCTGACGTATTCCTTACTAAGTTTTATTCACATGTGTTCATGTTTTATTGTTGATCCTTCATCAATTCCCAAATATTTATACACTCCTTCTTGCTCAAGTCCTTTCCAGGCATTGCAGTTTTCCTGCTTTAAAGGTTACTTTTGCACAAGACCAAATGGCATTCTTATATCATCTGAAAAAGTTTTGACAACTTGCAGTTGTGCTTTCAGTTCCTTATCTGATGAGCTATACAGTTTTAAATAAGCAATAAAGAGAAGGTGAGAAGTCTTTATACTTTGTTGTTTTCTAGGAGCCAGATTATAGCTATGGTTTAAGCTGTTGAGTAAACAGCTTAATGGATTAAGGCAAGGCAGAATAGTAATAGTGACAGAGTCACCCTGGAATATCCCCCTTTGAATTTTTATCCCTGGGATAACAATTTGTCCTTTATCATGCTTAATCGCAAAGTGGTCTGCCACTGTTTCATGGTCACTGTAATGTAGTCACTCAATGTGGGGTGTATCTTATACATTTTAAGCACTCTTTTATCCATGAATGAGGGATACTATACAATGCTTTTTTGTAGTTAATTCATGCCATGCCTAGATTCTTCCCCTTTTTACAGTTCTCCACTTTGACTTTATTTAACAATAAATGATCCTTTGCTCCATATGACTTCCTTTTATTGCCCTTTTGTTCTACTGCCATAATTGACTTCTTTTCTAAATTACTATAAACTCTGTCGGCATCAATTCCCATGTATACTCCCGTGTATATGTCGTCGGAAGGCAAGTTATAGGTCTATAATTTTTTAGGGAAACTTGCAGGTTCAGTCTTACGAAGGAGCATTGTTTTTCTTGTTGTTAGCCAGGTTAGTGTCTGTTCTGGGTGCGCATATAAATAATTCTCACTCATAGTTAAATCTTCATGCAAAGACGTTAATACCTTTAACCAGAAGTTAAGTATTGCATCTGGGCCTGGGGTTTTCCAATTAGGGGCTTTTCTTAACTTTGTTTCAATCACCATAAGTGGGGATATCCACCCCAACCAAGGCCCAAATACATCCTGTCCAACACAAACTGCTCCAACACAAATGTCAGAACATAACACCCCCACTTTCTTCATCCCTGGGCAAATAAACAACAGCAGCAAAACCAACCATCTTTTAATGATAAATATTAATATTAGAAGTATTAAAAATAAAATACCTGAACTCCAGGCCACAATAGCACACTACTCCCCAGACATAGTTGCTTTAACAGAAACCTGGCTAAATAAAAACATAGCTAACTCATAAGTTCTCCCTACCGGCTACAATATCATTAGACAAGACAGACCACTACGTAACGTTGATGGAACTGCCTTATTGTACAAGTCCAACTTAACTGTCAATCAATTACCAAACGCCTACCACTCCCCCAATAATTGGGACATACTTATCTCACAACTTCAACTTCACCCTCAAAAGGTCATCACCACAATAGTGATCTATATTCCACCTGGTAATATACCTGCTAGCCTTGAAGACTTCTTATCCTGGTGTTCTTCACATACTCACAAGAAGCCCTTATTCTGGGGGACTTCAACCTAGATTGGTTCACCTGTATATTAGAACCACCAAGTAATCTAATAAATCTCCATGGCTACCAGCAGCTAGTCCAAATTCCAACTAGATGTGATAAAAAAAACTAAAAGAGAATCCATCCTTGACTGGGTCCTAACAGCCCCACCTTGTACCATCACACAGGCAGTCTCCCAGACACTTTAAGTGACCACAACATAATATACTTTATACGTAGTAGAACAAGCATATGCAAAACCACTAACTATATATCCACTAGAAACACAAAATAATTATCTCTTGAGGTCCTCAGCACTTTACTCTGTAACTGTGACTGGACCCCCTAAAAACCCTCCCACTTGACCAGGCTGTAGAATATTTCAACAAAACATTTCTACAACACGTAGACACTGTCGCTCCATTGTGCAAAATCAAGGTTAGAACCTCTACAAACCCCTGGCTCAGTAAAGAAACCAAACAAATCCTCAAGTCCAGAGACACTGCCTGGCTTTACTATCAAAAAAACAAAGAAACAGAAAGCCTAACTAAGTACCAAGAACTGTGCAACGGTGCAAAAAAATGCATTAGGCTGGACAAAAAATCCTACTACACAACATTACAAAGTAAATACCAACACACCCTCCAAAAATTTTGGAAAAATGTAAACCAGCTACTAAAATCCACCCAAAATGCTACCCCCAAACCAACCACCCCTGACACTAAAGTTTCCATCGAAACACAATTTAACTGCCACTTTGTGAACTCAATTCTATCCTTAGTATCACAGGACAGTTCCTTCCTCACTATCCCCCCAACACAAATAACACTAATACAAGCTTTACCCTCAAAACAGTTTCCACCATTTAAATCAAAAGCATGCTCTCCAAACTAAAAACCTCATCAACAGCAGCCGACCTACTCCCCAGCTATTTCTTGAAACTCACAGCAGATGCTATGGCTATCCCAGTCTCCACCCTCATAAACAGATCAGTTGTTGAAAACTATGTGCCCAAACTCTGGAAAATATCCTATGTTACACCCATACATAAAGGTGGGACATCCACTGAACTTAATAACTACAGACTCATTGCTTTACTCTCCCCCCTGGCCAAAATCCTAGAAAAATGCATTCATACCCAGATGCTAAAATATCTCCTAGACTGCAACATCCTGTCACCTACTCACCATGGTTTCAGACCTGCCCACAGTACCACTACAGCCCTCCTCTGCTTCACAGACACAGTAAACCATCTCAAAAATGAAGGCCTACAGCTGTCAACGCTTTTTTTAGATATGTCCAAAGCATTTGACACAGTCTCGCACCAAATCCTGCTAAACAAACTAAACCAATATCACCTATCAAATTTCATTCTTACCTGGTTCCAAATCTACTTAACTGACAGGTACCAAGCTGTGAAATGGGAAAATTCTCTCTCTCCTTAGTTTCCCATAACTATAGGAGTCCCACAGGGTTCTATCTTAGGACCAGTACTATTCACAGTCTTCACAAATGACCTCCATACCTCCACACAGCATGCATCTATCATTCAGTATGCAGATGACACTACCTTAATCTGTGCTGCACAAAACATTCCCACCTTCCTGTAAACAACTCAACTAGCATTCTCTGATGTTGAAAACTGCCTTACTAAAGCCCAACTTATCCTCAATCTAAAGAAAACTCAGCTTATGATTATAACCAGTTCTAACAAAAACACTGATAACAGTCAATTCACTATCTACTCCACAAATGCTACTCCAATCGCTCCAGTGGCACAGGCTAAGCTATTGGGAATAAACATAGACTCCCACCTAAAATTTGATAGTCATCTCAACTTAACTATTAAAAAAGTACATGCCAAACTGGGATCACTCTACCATATCAAACCATTTCTTACCAACACAAGATCAGCCATTGCTCACTCCCAACTTCTATCCACCCTACTCTATGCATCTCCCATTCTGACTAATCTCAACAAAACTCAACTAAGCAAAATGAAAGCCTGCTATAACAGAATTGCCCACTTTTTTGCAAATTGCTCATATAGAACTCATCACTGTACTGCTTTGAGACAGCTCCACTGGCTTGAACTGCCCAACCTCCAAACCTACAATCAGCTCTACCTCTGTCATTCTATCTATTACCCCCCCAATAAGTGTTCTGCCCTCAAAAACCTAGTACATCACTCAGCCAAAAGGCCTCTTAGATCATCACGCACACTACTACTAGAAGTCACCAACAGCTGCAACAGCTTTGGAGATGTGCTATATAGTAGTTCAGAGGCTAAAAAATGGAACTCTGTCCCCACTAGCATTCAAAACACATCATCCAAAGCCTCCTTTAAAGACCTTATCAGGCAACATCTCAAGCAAAGTTGGCAGTGTCATGATTGCTCCCCCAGGCTAGTGAAAGCGGATAAGGTACACATACTAAATCTAGAGTACTTGATAATAATTTTCAATCTTACTCACAAACACTGGCTAATGTATGTACTGTACCTGTGTACTATGTATGTATTCTACCTATGTTCCAAATTTCAGCTGTACACCACAAATCTATTAATTACCTTTATTTTTAAATTAATATTTTTTTGTTTGTTCTCTCCACTGTAACTGTTGATGTGCCGCATACCACTGTAAAACATGTCTTTTGTAATTTGTGTGTATACTGATCATGTCTAAATAACTAAATGTATCTGTAATTTTTCTTTGTGGAGCTTTTCTCCCCAGGCCTCTGCTGAAAAAGGGCCTTTTCGGCTCAGTCAGACACCTCTGGTTAACAAATGTAAAATAAATAAAATCTCTCTAGCTGTTACTTTATCCCATTTCATATCCTATACCTTTAAACTTCTTATTCTTCCTTTTACTTCTTCTAACCATTTTGCATCTTTATGTTCCATAGGATCTTCACAGATACTTCTCCAAAATGTATCTATGTCTTCTTTTTTTGGCGGTCTTGCAATTCCTTTTACCTTATTTCCCATTTCTCTAGAAAATTTTTTTGGGTCATCAAAAATTGCTTATTTTGCACTTTTCCTTTATATTTATCTTCATATCTTCTAAGTTTTTCTGCCTGTACTGAAATTTTGTTATTTGCGATAGTGCATGATAGAGGCTGATCTGTTCTAATATTGTGCATTGCTTTTATTACATCTTAGTATTTTTGTTGATCTATTCCCTTTTCTATAGTTTTCTAACAGTGACACTTCTTGTCTTAATTGGTTTATAATTCTCTCTATTCGATATTTCCATTTGGTATTCGATTTCTCCCCTTTCTTTCCCTCATTACCATGTGTTCTTGTGGTAGAACTTTATTAGTTATTAATTTAGCTGCGCAGTAATATATCCTGTTTAATTCTGTTATATCTCGTGGATCTCTATGAACAGTCCTAATTACTGTGTTCATTTGTTTTATCAGACTTCTGACTTTTTGGGTTTTATTAACCTTCTGCTGTGTATTTCTTTCATTGATCTTGATATATCTGTCCATGTGTATTAAATCAAGCAATTCTTCTCTTAGCTCATTTTCTTCAAAACTGAGGGCACATCCCTTGCTTTCCAATTCCTGCGGGCATTCTACAGAAGGTTCTATAACATCTTCCTGTGACAAAGTCTCATCAATGTAATTGTCTGCTGTCCATTGCTCTATCATATGGGAACTCACTGGCCTATCAGTCTTCAACATTGACTGCATCAGAGTTCCCACAGTTTCTTGTTCCTTCCCTTGCTGTCTAGCTTCAAGTGAACATTTAAGCTGGTTTCCTTCCACAGGAAACCAGCTTCAAGTGAACATTTAAGCTGGTTTCCTGTGGAAGGCTCAAATTATCTTCATATGGCACCTGACCAATTGCTTCTTGTTCCACTGGTTTCCCTTTAATTTGGATATCTATTACTCCATCCTGTTGTGGTGCTTTTCTGAATTAGATTTTCTACATTAAATCCTTCACTTTGCAGGTACTCCATAGCCTCAGTTTATTTCCTTTTAACTTCTCCATTATTAATCTCTTTTTCCTGTTTGTCTTCTTATTTTTTGCATTGTAAAGTTTTCCATGTCCGGATTCCTTTGTCTGTATTTCTCTTCAAATATCTTTGGTGCTGCTCTTTTTGTATTGATTCGTTTTGCTTTCTCCTTTGCATAAATATTACACCATATTGAATCTCTTTTTCTTTCCCATGTCCATATTTCTTCTTCAGATGTTTTCTGATCTTCCTGTTTCTCCCTGTTTTGGGGACTCCATCCTGCTGTGATATAACCTGTGTTAGACCTTCTACATCAAATCCTTCACTTCACAGGCACGCCATACCTTCAACTTCTATTTTTTTTACTTCTATTTTACTGATCTTCTTTTCTACATTCCATCTTTGTGACATTATTTTTTTATTGTGAAATTTTCCATATCCAGATGCCTTTGCCTGTAGTTGTCTTCAAATATCTTTGGGGCTACTTTCTTTACATTGATTAATTTGGCTTTCTCCTTTGCATAAATATTGCACAATATCAAATCTTTCCTTCTTTCCCATGTTGATATTTCTTGCTATTCAAGCCTGTGTGAGTGGCACAATGAGCCTGAAGACAGTTGAGACGTCTGAAGCACTTTACACATTCAGTACATTTATATTGCTTCACTCTTTTATTTCTCCAAATCTTTTGGGTTTCTAATACTATGATGGGAATGGACCCCATACTAAGTCAGACTACGATTAAAGATCATAAAATTACTATTGTTTCAGTCTTTGATGTCAGCCAAAAGTGTTCTTTGCAGCACCCGCAATGCGCCCTGTAATGACTTCTTCTGCAATTCGTACGGGGTTACATGGATTAGTATCATACCTAAATACAATTGTAGATTCTGTTTAATAAGACCCATTCCTCCTACAACTATTAGAAATGTGTGAATGGCATAATGCTGTTGAAGATTGCTTAGACATGTGAAGCACTTACTGCATTCAGTACATTTATATGGTTTCAATCCTGTGTGAATGGCTTGATGCTTTTTCTGGCCACTGGCACATGTGAAAGACTTGTTGCATTCAGCACATTTGTGTGTTTCTTTCTTTGTGTGAAATCTCTTAGTTGTGTCACATTCAGAGCTCCTGCTGCAGCCATGTCCTAAGTGTTGGAGTAGGAGGGAGAGAAAACTTGCCATACACATTCACCTACTGAGTACGTGGCTGTAGATACTCTAAACTCAAATGAAAACAAAAAATGTCAAAATGGGTAAACTTCTTGCTTCAAACCAATTTAATGTAAGTGCTTTCATCCATACAAATACAATGAACTTCTTCAGACACAAAATATTCCCAACATCCCTACTTAAAAACCCAATCAATTAATGACAAATTTTCATTTAGTTTGGAGGCTATAGATGCTCTATTAGGTGATGTGTCATAGGTGTTCCATTGTCACATTCAGGGGTTTGGTGGCAGTGATGCTCTGATGGAAGCTGTGGTACATGAGTGACATAAACCTCATCAATGTCCTTTCCAGGCTGCGACCTCTGCTGGAGTTTCCTTGTAGGGTCATGTAACTGTGATCTCACAAGTATTGGCTGTTGTCTGCAATTCACATTGCATTCTATACTCTTCATACCCAAGGCAGATTATCTGAAAGTATATTATTATAAGAGCAAAAGAAATATACAATGTATTTCATCACAATGATGTTTGCACAATTTAGCAATTTTTGGATTTGTTTTTGTTTAGTAACTTTTTTATTCTGTTATTAACACCACTAATAAAATAAGGCTAGGTAGTTCTGCTACACCTTTTATCAGAATTTGGTTACAGTGAGTAGGTGTTTAGTTTATTTGAATCAATTGCTGTTTCATATAAAGCGGCCTAAATCACAAACTCAACTACCGCTTTACAATTCTGTAATACTGACATATAGCCCCTTTCTCACCTTCCTTCTCCCTTTTAACGCTTCCCTCCCAGTACCATCTTCCTCACATGTAACATCTAGCATTTATTGTTTTTGGTAATCTCAGATACATGCTTTACAGTTTAGCCCCTGTTGTTTCCCCATTTACCTCTCTTTTGTTAATATACTGTCTACTACACTATTGTTCATACCCTGTCAAGTATCTATATGTAACCACAGTCTTTACAATGAATCCTCTCCATTTTCACCCAATTTTGATTAAGACTCAAAAGAACATAATACTGCTTTTTCCACCTGTCTTTCCTGGTATACCTTTGGAAGTCTCCCCATACATCAATAATTTTATGGTTTCCTATCAAAATGTTGAGGTGACATAACTCAACAGTGAGAAGGACAAACATGGAGCATCAGAAAGGCAAAACTGTGAACACAATTCCTGTCAACTTTGAAATGTTGATATGGAGACTGTGTTCGCAGTTTTGGAGCATCAGTGTTTTGAAGTGCATCGCACTACAATGCGGATCAGGAAAATTACCATTTTCCTCACTGTAGTGCAATCTTGGAGTTAGAATATATAAGTAGCAAGGGTTGTCGGGGGCAGGGGGACATGCCCCCCCCTGCAAAATGGTAGGAAACTCGCCACTTCATAGCGGATGTTTTTTTTCTGTATGGTGAATGGTCGAACATCGATTCATTGTTCTGGGTCAGGGATGTGAGTAGTTGAGGTAAGTCACCTCAACATTTTGATAGTAAACCTAATTTTACTGCAGCCGTGATCTGTACGATAAAATATACATGCTACAGTTATGTGAACAACTCACTATAACTAGGTTTAGTCCTGCTGCATTCTAGGAGGGCAGGAAGAGTATAACTCAGGCAGGGAGATTGCCCTTATACTTACATGTTCATAAATCAGGCATGGAGACAGCCCTTATACATAAATCAGGCATGGAGACCGCCTTTATACGTACATGTATCTGCCTTAATCCACAGCTTTGAAGGGCAGGGTACTACAGTTTGAATGCTCCAAAAATGATTTATGATGTAAGCTCTCCATCCACAAAACACAACTTTCATCTTCACTGGTAAAGAAAAAAGATGATGAGGGCCGACTGCCTCCTTATCAAGGATTTAGGTATGCATCCTTACATGAAGAGGGGTCTGTCTGTGTTTACATTATTACAGAGTTTTGGGATGTGGGTTGCTGGGGCACATATCTTCCTGCAGCTAATTCCAATATATTAAGAACTGTGTCACAGTACTCATCTTACACACAAACATAAATAGTTCTTGATAGCATTATAGAAAGATAAAATACTGAAAAATGTACAAACTGGCTAGTATTTAAATGCATATTATACAATGATAAAACTATTTAATTTCTGCACTAAGGGATTTAATAAGTAATCTAAAAATATAGAAATGACATTGGTGATACTCCCAGCAGCTGAAACGATGAGTCTGACAGGTATCAGAGCTTGCTTGGTATGTAATTTTGATAGATCTATTAAGATTTTTGAACATATTAATTGCAGTGCTGCTGGTGTTGTCTTTATTGCCTTGTGTTCACAATGTAATGCCTTTTATGTTGGCATGACAACTCATAGGCTATTTAAACGCATCAAAGAGCATTTGCATTCCATCAACAACAAAGAAAATATAAACATATGTCTCTTGTACTTAAAAAAAGTCATTTTACTGTTTTAGAGTATGAACACTTAGATTACAGGGGTCAAAATTCAATTCTAAGAATTTTTTAGAAATGTGTGAGACCATGTGGCAAATAAACTGCAGGCTGATAAATTTCCTGGCTTAAGTGAAACATTCAGTATCAATTTTTTTTTTACATAATACTAACTATATTAGATACTTATTAGATAAACAAAAAAAACCCAGATGACCGCCATGGCTTAAAAATAATAATTTTAATGTAGACCAGCACTTTCACGTAGAACACTATGCCTTTTCAAGTCTTCAATATAAATGTAAAAGCACATACACATTTTATAGTCAAGACTTCATCAATTAGTTAATTTAAAAATCAATTATACATCAATTAAAACAAATCAATTACTCAATTCAGTCTCATACTCATTTAAAGAGGACAAGCCTCCAGTTCTGATTTAATACACACATAGTTGTTTAACCCTGGATATACATGTGTTTGTAATTTTAAAATCTATTTTAACTCTGCACGTTCCACTTGATTATTAAAATTACTTCCCCTCTTGTCATTAACTACAATTTGTAAAACTATAAAACCAAATTCATGTGCAGGAAACTCCATAATGTGTTTGGTTAAAGCATTTAATTTATTTTTATTCTTAACATCATACATATGTTGATATATCCTATCTCTAAGCCGTTTCTGCGTTTTGCCTATATAAAAGCATTTACATGCTTTACACTCTGCCATATAGACTAGATTAGTTGTACTGCAGGTGGCATATATACTTATTAGATAGCTTACATTTAATTGTCTGGTGTTGTTCATTGGATAGTATATATTTAAATAATAGCCAGTTTGTATGGTTTGCATTTTTATAAAGTCCCTTGCGGATGAAAACGCTTAAGCTGTTTAACTAAAAAAACTTCTGATTATTTAATTGGTGCCTTGCCTTGGATGAATTTTTGTTTTTGTGTATTTCTTCATCCTACCTTGCTTTTTATTTTTTTCATGTTGTGAAGATAGCATACTACACAAGAGCACTGTCAAGTTCCAACAGCAGAAATGGACTCCTCCACTCCAGGAAGACATACTATTTCCTTATAATACCCACCCCTAAGCTGCAGTACAGTACTTACCAATCAACTTCTCTATGTCCCTCAAAGGTTTTTTTATTGTACAGTCCTATCATTTTGAAGGACTGTTTACTCTTTTTCAAGAACTAGTCCATTTATTGTTTATTTCTAATGGAAAATGTTATGTATTGTAGTTTCAGAAATAGCTGGTTAGCTCTCAGTGGATATGTATATTTAATTGCTTATCTGCAAGACAGCATCTGTTACAGTGCGAGTGTGTGTCTATTTATGTTTGAATTTTGCCACTGAACAATATTACACATTGCTATACTTAACAAACTGGAGACTTAATACTAAATGTTATTTAACAAAAAATACATTTTAAAACCCAGCACAATTGTGTGGTAATAAACACTACTCTGAAATACCCAGTCATTCTTCTCTAAGTAGAGCTGTTACAATCCTTTGCTTTGATTATCATGTTTATTGCAAACATAATAAGGTTTGTTTCTATTTTGGTCAATATAGCTACCAGAGTCCAATTTAAACATTCGGTGGGGGGGGGGGGGGTGAACAGTTGAATACAGAGAGCTGTTATGGCAATGAAAACAGAAAGCTTGCAGAATTCCTGGAATTAAGAATGAAAATGAATCATTTAACAGTGTGCTTAAACTTAGAGATGCTAAACAACAGATTTTATGCAGATATGTCTTTTAAAAATGTGCTTTTGCATTGTGATGCTATTTACCTGTATTGCAGTTTTTAATAAATATTGGGAATTTATGTTGCATTTTTGTATTGCAACTGGTTAGGTCTAAGTGCAAGTGGTTGTTTTGTATCATGTGATTTTATGGTGCTTTAAATGTAGTATCTGCATTATATAATTTAGAGTTGAAGAAGTCCATTTATTTTGAGGAGGAATGTGATAATTATATTAAAGCCTTGGAAGCTTGACTGCGCAGTGTGCTTTGTTTTTACATGTTTTGTTCTTTGTATCATGGTTTGCCTTTTGTATTCCATGTTTTGAATTTCTGAAAGTTAAATAACATACTCAAATTTAACACTTGCTCAATGTCTGGAGTGGATAAACTCATTCAGGGCCTAAGCAGAGCAAGGTTTTTAACTACCACAGACTTCACAAAAGGGTACTAGCATATTCATCTTACCCATAAAGTCAGAAGGAGAAGATGGCATTCTCCACCCAAAAGGCCTTTTTCATTATGCTGTCTTACCCTTTGCACTTCACAGAACTTCTTTCACCTTTCAAAAGCTCATGAATAAGGCTCTGAAACATCATGCCTGTCCCTTGATGACACAGAAATTTATTCAAACAGTGGGATCACAGTTAGTCAATGTACAAGCTGTACTGGACTCTCTAAAACAGGGAGGACTTGCACTTAAAGTGGCCACAAGTAAGCGTTGCATGACTGAAGACAGCAACCTAAGCTATGGGACTGCAAGAGGGGTAATTAGTCCACAAACAGCAGCAACCTAGGCTATGGGACTGTGATAGGGGTAATTAGACCTCAAACTGCAGCAACCTAGGCTATGGGACTGTGATAGGGGTAATTAGACCTCAAACAGCAGCACCCTAGACTATGGGACTGTGATAGGGGTGATTAGACTTCAAACAGCAGCACCCAAGACTATGGGACTGTGAGACGGGTAACTAGACTGGTAACTACATCTCAAACAGATAAAACAGAAACTATCAAAACCTGGGCAATACCCAGTACCAAATGAAAATGAAACTATTTTTTTGAACTAGCATGCTGCTTCCAAAAGTTTGTACCCAACTTTGTAAGGTGCATTTGACAACTTGAAAACTATGCTATGTTCAGAACGAGTCCTGACTGCCCCTGACTTTAGTAAATTTTTCATTGATGCAACTCGTGTTGAGTTAGACACTGTGTTACCTCAGAAAGTAGATGGAGAGAAATATGTTGTGTACTACTCAAAGAAAAGTTATTTATATCTGAGAAAAAAAATATTCTGCAACTTTGTGTGAACGTGTCAACATTAAGTGGGCACTTACATCCCTCCAGCATTACTTATTAGAATGTAGCTTCACTCTGGTAACTGACCATGCTCTCCTACAGTGGTTGTATAAATAACAGGATGTCAACATAAGGCTGAATTCATAGGAGATATCATTCAGTTTCACTATATGATACAGGCCTGGCAGTATCCACTGAAATGCAGATGGGTTACCTGGTCTGATAAGTGATTTAATTCCCTATGAAACCGCTTAATCCATTCTAGGAATGTTTTTTATGGGACAGTGGCCAGTTAAAAGTATTAAAAATGCTGTTTTAAGGTGTGTGTGTATTCATCACATAATGTGGTATGAATCTAGTGATGGTGCATATATACCATCACTGTATAAATTAGGATAGCAGAGGTTAATTTTGAAACACTTGATGAAGCATTGTTAAAAGCAAAGGCTGTAGCCCAAGATGGTAAAGACATTTGCCTGTCTCAGAGAGGGACTAAGTGTTGAGACTCTTGTAGGAATTACAAGCAGTAGTTGTGAATTTACTTACTTGTGGAATACCAGAATCTTTCCAGTGGATTTACCTGTGTCGTATCAAAGGCTTCCTTGTGGACTTACTGTGAAGTACCAGGTGTGTGGCAACATGACTAAAGCTACCATACTGAAGAACTAAAAGAAAATGTTTAAATTTTATTTATACAAAAAGAATGTTTATTTCTGTATGCTATTTTTTTCTAAGAATGAATTTTATTTTCATCTACTAAATAAACTGCACAAAAATAAATAAGTAACTGTCTCCAGTGTATTAGTCAGTGTTAGTACTACAACAGGTATGAGCTCTCACCTTTAGTGCTGGAAGATGGAACTTACCATAACATCTGATGTCCTACTGATCACTGTTGCAATATTCGCAACAGATGAGTTGTAGCTTACTGACGTCCATCCTGGGTAGTAAAGCTTTACCTTCCTAGGATGTACATCTGAATAATGACCTCAGCTCATCATTGTAAGGGTATAAAATTGGACATATAAGAGAGATCCTCAGACTAACTCCAAGCCAGCAGCAGCTTGAAGAAAATCCAGGAAGGAGATTGGTCAGCTAGGGGGGCGTAATTTGAAAAAGATAAACAAGTTCCCCCCTCATAAAAGCTGCAATATCCTGTGATAATGGTTGTGTATCTGTGAGTGTAAGACATAGTGTTCCTGACAATATAGAGAGAGAAAAATAAGTGAAGGGGTATAAGGTGGGAGGGAAGGAATACTGCTATGGTGTAGGACACTTACTGTTACGGTAAGTTCTTAAACAACTGTACTATGACCTAACTGAGTCACTGTTGCATTAGTCTTAACAGATGGATGAGTCCCAGAGCTGTAGAGAAAGAAGGGTGGCAGGCTTAAAGAAAAGGAGAAGAGAAGGGTCCAGGAGGCCAGACAAGGGTCCAGGAGGCCAGACAGAATACTTCTGGCAAACAGTGCCTTGGACCTGGAGAAGGCATCTAGCTTTTAGTGTTTTGTGAAAGTGTGTATAGATGACCATATAGCTCCTTAAAGAATGGACCTGGTATCCACCCCCTTATAGAAGCCCCAGATGAAGCCAGTGCTTGTTGAGTGGAATGTGCTTTTGGCCACATGGGTAAAGTATTTCCATGGTGAGATTAGCAGAAGGAAATATCCTTTGAGATCCAGGAAGCAATAGTTTGTTTGGAAACTGGCTGCCCTAACCTGAAATCCATAAAGGAGATGAACAGTTGGTCTATTTTTCTGATATACTTAGTTTTATCCAGGTAAAACCTCAATTACCTGTGAATGTCTAAGGAGAATAAGATTCTTTCCACTCTATTTTGGGGATTGTGGAAAAAGGTAGGCAGACTGATTGCCTGACTTAGGGTTAGCTCGGTAACCATATTTAGAATGAAGGAATGATTGGCCCTGAGGCTCACCCTATTTCTGTGGAAGATGAGGAATGATGGAATAGCCATAAGAGCATGGGGTTCTGAGACTATGCAGGTTGAAGTCAAGGCCAGGAGGAGCACTATTTTCCAAGTGCAGAATTTAAGAATAGCAGAAACAGCTGCTTCAAATGGGGCAAAGTACATTTTTCCCAAACAAATTAAGGTCCCAAGGTGGGGCAATAGGCTTCCTTCAGGGTCCTGGACATGACAGTGGGCTCCAAAGTTAGGCAAGCATTAATGGCAAAAAAGTGTGCTTTATTGGATGAGTAGGGCAACCACGAATGTAACAAATTAGTATTGAAATATTGTACGGGGTATCAGATAGAGGGGGTTGGAGTCCGTGCTTAAGTTACCACAGTGAGAATCTCTTCCACTTGGCTATGAAAGATTTCCTGATGCTAGGTTTCTTGTAGGACTTGAACCCCCTCTTCAGAAAAGGTGTGTCTTGTAGGGAGTAGAATCCAAACATACAGAGTGCTAGACTGAGTGAAGTCAGATTGGGATAAAGGAGATGCCCTTTCTATTGCATGATTAGATCTGATTTTGGAAGGATTGTCAAGTAATTTCCCTTTGATAGGTGAAACAGAGGCAGTAACCAATGTATTGTTTGCCAGAAATCTTCCAGAAGCAGGAGTTTTGGAGACTCCTCCTGGGCTTTAAGTAGGAGTCTTGGATGCAGATTATGAGGGGGGTATGCTTAAAAGAATTTCCCCGTCCACTGGAAAGAGAAGGCATATGTCCTCCATGCTAGTGGCGATGGGTTTCTTGTGCAGAAAAGTGGGAGTAGGTGATGCTTGGGGAAAGCAAAGAGGTCTATCTGAGAAGTCCTCCATCTGAGAATTATGGATTTGAAGTTTTCTGTGTTCAGTGACCATTTATGAGGGTCCTCCATGTCCCTGCATATACAGTCTACCAATACATTATGCTAAGAGGGTATAAATGCCAATGTAAATGTAAGCTTCAGGTGAGAGGCTAGGTGCCAGACTTCCTGTGACAGCCTGCCCAGGGGGTAGGATCTTGAGCCTCCCTGCCAATGTACTACATCACTGTGGTGCGGATATCTAGAGGGTGAGAGTGCTGGGACCACATTGGTTTTAAATATCACTGTATTTTTCTAATGTGTAGTCTGGTGAGGGGCACCATAGGAATTGTGACAGCCATGAGTTCCAGGACCCTGAAGACTTGTCTGCCCAACAATGCTCCTCTCTGGAAAGCATTATGAACTCAGTGGTCGGGGAACTGACCTTCTCTCTGAGGAATAGAGGTATGTGTGGCCAATGTGTCCAAGCTGCATCCTAGAAATATCTGCTGGTAAACTTCAGGAGTGTCAAAAGTCACACAGTGTAATAAAAATGCTTAAGGAATGTGTCCCTGGATAAAGACTGAAGAAGAAGGTCATCCAGATAAGGGAAGATCTATATGTTCTGGGTGTGGAGAAAAGCCTTTGCTGGGGCCAGACACTTTGCACAACTCCAAGATTTTTTACAAAGACCAAAGAGCAAATCAGTAAACTAAAAATGTGATGACCCATTAAAGAACCTGAGAAATTTTCAGCAGAAAGACAGATGAAATATGCAGGTAAGTATCCTTTAGGTCTAAGGATACCAGAAAATCTTGAGAAATTAGGAAGAATTAAACAGTTTGTAAAATGATCAAGTTGAAAGATGGAACTCTCAGAAAGGTGTTTAGCCAGGAGAGATGCAGTTAGATCTATATTGACCGACTTTTCTTGGGACAAGAAAGATCGTTGAGTGAAACCTTTCTCCAAAAAAGGTTGAGGGAACCTCTAATATGGTTCCTTGTGCCAGTACGTCTTGCACAATAGGGTGCAGAAGGTGTATCTGGTTGGGAGGAGGTGGGGGTGTGATGACCGTGCCCTGGCCCAGCAATCAAGGAGCCTCAATCCTCACCACTAACACCAGGGAGGTTGTCTCCTAGAAGAGAAAAGGATAACTAATACACACAGTAAAATACAATTTCCCTTGTGCTCACAGAGATCACAGTCAGTCTGGGGCTAGTTGCTCCCTTGCTCACCAGGTCCCCAATAAGACTCCCCACTCACACAGCTACAGGGTCCAGGTCTCAGCCTAACTGGGCAAGCTAAAACCTCCAGTACCCTCTCTGTCCAACCAGCGCTTCGTGTCCCTACCAAGTAGCTGACACAACACACATATTTTGAGATAAATATTTATACAAGTTCACAGACACTCCTGGGAAAGGCTGACACAGATTCTCCAACGGTGCCCCTTTACCTAGACTATATGGTAGTAATTACTGCCACCACCCAGTTAATAAAATCAGCTACTAAAGGGCCCGAAAAAGGGTGTCCAATTATTACTGTGCAATATTAATATCCAGTGGTAGTATGACTAACAGTCAAGGCTTACTTTAGAGTGGCCTATTACAATAACCTCTATAAATATGCAATGTACTCTAAAGCTTATCTCTACACAAAGCAGCCACAGGTAGACGTTTTTAAAAATATTTAATAATAAATAATTAAAACACAAGGCAAAACTACACCACAGAGATATCTAAGAGTTCAGAGATGACACAGAAACTTAAAATAATACAGTAGGACAGGTCTGATTCCAAAGAAAAATACCTAATTAATCTTTACTAGCTTGAACTATTCCTACAAGAACTCACTGTGCTAACTTACATGTGAGCATAAGGCAGAGTGTTGATAAGTTAGATGTCCAAAGTCAAAATGCCTCAGTCTCTTGTGAGAAATAGTATTTTAACATTACTAACAAACATGAACCTGATTGACTTCTTTGAATCAGTCTCCAGAGCCGTGGACAAGGGTAAGGTGGTCCACACAGCCTATCTAGACCTTGCCAAGGCCTTTGACACCATCCCCCACTCTGGAATCATAGATAAACTTACTAAGTTGGGCATTAATCCCTATGTCACCCAATGGGTTGCTAAATGGCTTACTGATAGAACCCACACTGTAAAAGTAGCCGACTCCAAATCCAGCTCCAGACAAGTGACAAGTGGAGTACCTCAGGGTTCAGTCCTGGGGCCGCTCTTGTTTGGCATCTACTTCTCTGAAGTACAGGTCAACACTAAGGGACTCTGGCTAACAAAGTTTGCAGATGACTGCAAACTGGGAGCCATTATTGAATCCCCAAATGATGTGGATACTCTACAAAAGGGCCTTACAGAAACAGATGCTTGGTGCCAGAGCCATGGGCTCAAGCTCAATGCCAAGAAATGTATTGTTATCCCTTTGGGAAAAACATGTATCCATGAATTACCATATAGATGGCAGTACACTAAACACAGAAAGTGTGATAAGAGACTTAGGGACACAGGTGGACAGTGGTCTCACCTTCGATAACCACATCGCCACAACAGTCAGGAAATCCTTCTATGTGGCACACCTCATCACGAAGGGCTTTTCATCCAGAAAAAAGGAGGTCATTGTCCCACTGTACTCATTCCTCATTAGACCCATTATAGAATACAATGCCCCATTTGGTATGTACCTCTCAAGACATCTGCAACAACTGGAAAGGCCTCAGAAATACCTCTCTAAAAGAATCACAGGCCTAAAGCAGATGCCCTATGCTGACCGCCTTAAAAAACTCCAGCTATACTCTGTCACATATCGTCTACTCAGAGGCGATCTCTGCTTAACATACAAGGCCATGTCAAACCCAGAGCTGTTGGACATGCTACACTTAAAGAAATCCCAATCCCTCAGAGCTACACGCTCCAGGGATCTAAACCTTGTCATCACAATAAACAAAACATGTTGGAGGGATAGGTTCCTGACCCAGAGACTCCCCATACTCTGGAATAGATTGCCCATACATGTCAAGCAGAGTGCCTCTTTGGACCTCTTCAAGAGGAACCTTGACGATTGGATGGGAGAAAGGAAATTCACCCCAGGGATCACGTCAGTCGCCCTGCTAGACAGGGGTCCAGGAAAGTAAATAATGTGGGAAGAAATATTCAGAGAATTGTTATGGCTAGGCTTGTATAGGCCCTAGGGCTGATAGCCTAGTACTAACCTATGAACCTATGAACCTATGAACATGTCTCTAAGGCCCTTCCCAAATTACATCATTTTTGACACTTAGATTGCTAAATAATGCAGCTTGTTTGGAAAACCTAACACCTGCACAGAAACTTACAACAATGGAAGACATTTCACGTGTATATGCAAGCAGAAACCAGAGCAATAAAACACATTCCACATCTAAATTCTGGTCATAAACTTTAGCCTTAAAACAATGGACATGAAACCTTCATCCAGCTGCACTGAAACCAACTTGTAAAACATTAATAAGATCTTTTCAACTTAAAAAGACACATTTGAAATACTTGGCTTGGTTTTCCTTACAGCAGATGGCAATGTTGCAACAATCTTGAAGTTTACATTTTACAGTGTTTTCTTACATTTAAAAACACAAGTCTGTATTTTACATGTATTTACACAGTTGATAGAAATATGTATCAAATTCTATTTGCCTAGGCTGGCAGCCTTCGCCCATCTCTCCCCAATCGTCACATCCCCCCCAGGAAACTCAAGCAAGTTTTTCAAGTGCCTCTTGAGAAACATCGCTTGAGAGTGTCAGGTCTATCTGGGTGTGCCTCACCCATTTCCCTGTCTTGAGAGCCCATCTGCATTGGCACTGTTACTCCCACTGTGGTACTGCACTGACATATCATATGCTTGCAACCCCAGACTCCATCTTAGCAACTTGGCATTTTGCTGACTGGCTCTGTTTAACCATGTTAGAGGGTTGTGATCAGTCATCACAGTGCATTTTCTTTCATACAGATAAGGCTGACATTTTTGTAGTGCCCACACTATGGCTAGACATTCCTTTTCTACCACTGCATAGCATTCCTCCCTGGGTTGGAGCCTATGACTGAGATAAACCACTGGGTGCTCTTCTCCCTCTGAAGAAATCTGGCTAAGTACAGCCCCCACCCCATAGTTTGAAGCATCCACCTGCACAGCAAAGTCTTTGCTGCAGTTTGGACTGGTTAACACAGGGGGTCCTCCCAAAGTTTCTGAAATGCCTGCTCACATGCTGAGGTCCACATTACCTTATCTGGCCTGTTTTTACTTGCCAGATCTGTGAGGGGAGCAGCTATGGTACTATAATTGGGAACAAACTTTCTGTACTACCCTACTGTCCCCAAGAATGCCCTCACCTGCTTTTTGGTAAGTGGTGCAGGCCATGCCTGAATATCTTCCACTTTGGCAGGTTCTGGCCTTATCTTACCACTCCCCACTCTATGTCCTAGGTAGGAGACCTCTGCCATACCCACCTGACATTTGCTCAGCTTAATGGTCTGCCCAGCACCTCCCTGACATGCTGAAGGTGCTCTTGCCAGGAATGGCTGTAGATAACAATATCATCCATGTAAGCAAGGGCAAACCCTCCTGCTCCTGCTAAGATATGATCTACCAGCCTCTGAAAAGTTGCTGGGGCATTCTTCATCCCAAAGGACATCTTAGTGAACTCATACAAGCCAAAAGGAGTCAAAAGGGCTGAGTTTTCTCTAGCACTGGGATTCAAGGGCTCCTGCCAGTAACCCTTGGTAAGATCAATGTTTGTAAGATACTTAGCCCCACCCAGCTGCTCTAGGGCCTCATCTGTCCTAGGCATGGGGTAAGCATCTGATTCTGTGTGACTATTTAATTTCCTGTAATCCACACAGAACATGTTGCTGCAATCCATCTTTGGCACCAACACCACTGGTGAGGCCCAGGGACTGTTGAACTCTTGAATCAACCCTAGTTCCAACATCTCCTGTATCTCTTCCTTCAGAGTCTGTTTGACTCTCTCAGGCACCCTATAAGGGGCCTGCCTGATTGGCCTTTGGGGTCCTGTATCCACCTGGTGCTGCACCAGGTGGGTGCTCCCTGGTTTCCCAGTGAACATGCCACCAAACTCCTGCAACAATGCTTGGATTTCTTGAACCTGGGTAGGAGATAGCTGCTGGGACATTGCTACCCCTTCCACCAAGGTGTCAGCCCGAGCTTCACTGAGAAGATCAGTCCCCAGATCTCCCTCAGACTCCTCCTGCAATCCACTGCAAATGCTCAGCACAAGGGCCTCCCTATCATGGTAAGGTTTCATCATGTTAATATGGCACAATTTGTGTCCCTGCCATCTGCCTAGCACTGCCACCATGTAGTTAACATCACTTACCTTTCTTACCACCATGTAGGGTCCCTCACAAGCTGCTTGCAGCTTGCTGTGTCTGACAGGAATGAGAACCATCACCTGCTGCCCTACAGCATACACTCTAGCTCAAGAATTCCAGTCATACCACACCTTTTTCTGTTGTTGGGCTTCTGCCAGGTTCTCCTGGGCCAGGCTCATGAGTTCCCTGAGCTTTGTCCTGAGGTTCAGGACATATGCCACAACAGAATACTTGTGAGACTCACACTCACCTTTCCAGTCATCTCAAATTAAATCTAGAGGACCCCTCACCCTATGCTCACACAGCAACCCAAAGGTTGAAAAACCTGTGGATTCCTGGGGAACCTCTCTATAAGCAAACAACAGATGGGGCAAATATTTGTCCCACTCCCTCTTAAACTGATCTGCAAATGCCAGTAGCATGGACTTGATTGTAGAGTTTAACATCTCAACAAGACCATTAGTCTGGGGATGGTAGGGGCTGGTCTTCATGTGCTTCACCCCACAGGACTTCCACAGACAAGCCAGCAGGTCTGACATAAAATTGGCACCACTGTCAGACAGTATTTCCTTTGGGAAACCTACCCTGCTGAAAATCTCTAGCAAAGCATTTGCCACCTTCTCTGCCTCAATGGAGGACAAAGCCACTGCCTCGGGGTATCATGTAGTATAATCTACAATCACTAGGATATACTTTTTCCCTGTGGAATGTCAGGTACTCAGAGAACCCACAATATCCATAGCTACCCTCTGAAATGGCTCCTCAATCACAGGCAAAGGCATCAAAGGAGCTCTCACCTTGTCTCCTGCCTTGCCTACCTTTTGGCACTGCTCACAGGTCCTGCAGTACCCTGTTACATCTCTGGAAATTCCAGGCCAATAGACGTTTTGTATAATACGCCCCTTTGACCTGCAAAGGGAATATCATGGGCTATGGCTAGAAGAGCCAGATGGTAAGCTCTAGGCACTGCCAACTGCTGTACTCTCTCACCTTCTAGCCCTTCCTCAGGGGTCCACTCTCTGTACAGTAACCCTTTGTTCCAGTATACAGATTCCCCCTTCCCTTGAGAATCAGGTGCCTCCCTAGCTGCCTGCCTCAGTCCTTGCAATGTAGGGTCTGAGAGCTGAGCCTATCTGAAGTCTCTCCTTGTAACCCTTCCCAGCTTCCCTTCCACAGGAAGCCTGGCATCCTCTGACAGTGGTGCCTCACTGTCAGCCTGGGTACTACTACTCACCTCTACCTTTGCAGTTACCCTGTCCAAGGGAACATCAGTACCCACATGCAGCTGTGGCTCACATTCAGTCTCACTGCTACAGCATAGCTCACTCCCTGAAGTAACCACTTCAGCAGTCCTGGCTGCAAGTATGCAGTCTGTCTGGGTCTCCCAGGCTACCAGACCCACATGCTTGTCTCCTAGCCTCACTGCATATAACTGCATAAGTACATAGTACTGCCTCATCCAAATCCTTCCCTCTCAGGACATCTGCAGGATGGTAGTTCCATACCCCTGTTGTCTCAAGACAACTCACTACTGGCATGTTGTCTTTCCCCCTTAATGGCTCCCTCACCTTTGGTTCCCCATCTGTCCTCCGTGAACATCTGTATGCCACATGGCCCCACTGGTTGCATTTAACCCTAGCTCCTGGAAGTGTACCTGGACTAGTGGCTTCCCCTGCTACTGGTGGATTCTGTTGGGGCAATCTGTGCTGCCCATCATGGGTTCCTTTATACCCATGAGCAGTACTGGGGGTCCCTTTCTTGTGCAGGGCTGCCCTGCTTGCACGGTACAGGTCTCCCTTCTTCCCCGACTCCTCTGAAGTAGCACACAGTCCATCAGGTAACCAGATCCTCATGTCCTCATGCAAAGTGCTAAGGGCTTGTTCCCTTACCAAAAGGTCTGCCAGCCCTTCAAAAGTGGTGACCTGACATCCACTCACCCTGCTATAAAAATGCGTACTCAGTTCAGCAACATATTCACATACATTTTCATCTGACTTACGTCTATGCTCACAAAACTTTTTCCTATAATTTCAGGTGTTAACTTATAAATTCTACTAAATGTCTTTTTACAGCAGTATAGGTTCATAGGTTGGTACTAGGCTATCAGCCCTAGGGCCTATACAACCCTAGCCATAACAATTCCCTGGCTATTTCTTCCCACACTATTTACTTCCCTGGACCCATGTCTAGCAGGGTGACTGACTTGATCCCTGGGGTGAATTTCCTTTCTCCCATCCAATCATCAAGGTTCCTTTTGACATGTATGGGCAGTCTGTTCCAGAGTCTGGGGAGTCTCTGGGTCAGGAACCTATCCCTCCAGCATGTTTTATTTATTGTGATGACAAGGTTTAGATCCCTGGAGCATGTGGCTCTGAGGGATTGGGATTTCTTTAAGTGTAGCATGTCTAACAGCTCTGGGTCTGACATGGCCTTGTATGTTAAGCAGAGATCGCTTCTGAGTAGATGATATGCGACAGAGTATAGCTGGAGTTTAAGGCAGTCAGCATAGGGCATCTGCTTTAGACCTGTGATTCTTTTAGTGAGGTATTTCTGCGGCCTTTCCAGTTGTTGCAGATGTCTTGAGAGGTACATACCAAATGGGGCATTGTATTCTATAATGGGTCTAATGAGGGA
>NC_056744.1:1669839830-1669855277 GCF_019279795.1 Protopterus annectens | reverse complement strand
GGACTCTGGGACTCCACTTGTGACTGGTCATCAGTCTGACTTGGAGTCCGCTACTTTCACACTGTAGATTCTATCTGTGAGCCAGTTTGCAACCCACCTAGTGATATAGGGGTTGATGCCTAGTTTGGTGAGTTGATCTATAATTCTTGAGTGGGGAATGGTATTAAAGGCCTTGGACAGACTGAGGTAGACTGTATGAATTGCCTTGCCCTCATCCACAGCTCTGGTGACTGACTCAAAGACATCAACCAGGTTGAGTATGCATGATCTAAGTTTCACAAAAACAAATTGCATGGGATCTAGAGTTTGGAGATTCCCTGCATCCTTGTTAATTAGGCCCATGATGATGCGTTCCATAGCCTTACATATCAGACTCATCAGACTAATGTGGCGATAATTCCCAGTGTCTATAGTTGCTCCCCCTTTGTGGACAGGGATGACTGTAGCAGTGCATCATTTGGTAGAGACAAATGCTGAGGTGAGGTTGTGATTGAACAGGGAACACAGATGTGGTGCCAGTTTACTTGTAGTTCATGTAGAACACATCCAGGGGTAGTGAAGGGTCCCGTGGAAGCTGCATTCTTGGTCTTGGACAATGCAGCTTTAATCCTTGTTGCAGTAATGCTCGGTGCCTGACATTCCTCCAGTTTTGTGATTGATACTTTAGGGAGGGAGAGAAGGGTAAAGTTGGCACAGAATCTGTTGGCTCAGTATAGGAGTTACCATTGTGCAGTAACTCACAGCAAACCTGGGTATTGCCATGGAGATTCTTGATATAACTATATAAGGTTTTGTAGTTTTTAGTTTCTGCTGCAATTCTGCCTTCATAGCTGGCTTTAGAGGTTTTGGTGAGGGATCTCAATTTTTGTTGTGGCTAATAAGGCAGTTTTTCCAATATTGGGACATCAACTTTTTCTGCAACAGTTTCTTCCTTCTATTGTAGAGTTTATTAATGGCAGGGGACCACCAGATTGGCTTCCTTTTTTTTGGAGGAGAGCATCTTGATTCTGTTGGGTATGCCTAGCTCCATGCATTTATGTATGTGTTTGTATAGTGCATTGGGGTATGATTCGGCAGTCATGCATCTATTTTCCATTGACATGGGTGCTATGAAGTTAGCCACCTCTGTGTATAGAAGCCCAAAGTCATCTTTGGAGAAGGTTTTCATAGTGGTTACCTTTGCGGGGGGTGTGGGTGAGATGTAGATTTCCACGGTGATTAGTTTGTGGTCAGATCTAACCAGAGAGGAATTGACTATTGTAGAGCAGTGGTTACCCATGCGTGTAATAACGAGGTCAAGGATATTGCTTGCTCTAGTGGGGGTGTGATGCCCATGCACTGGACCAGCAATCACGGAGCCTGAATCCTCACCACTAACACTAGTGAAGGGCATCCACATTGGGAAGGATAACAAATACACACAAAGTAAAGTAGAATTTCATGTTAACATGATACAATTTGTTCTCCTGCCTCCTGTCTAGCAGTTCCACCATCTAGTTAACATCACTTACCTTTCTTACCACCTTGTAGGGTCCCTCCAAAGCTGCTTGCAGCTTGTTGTGTCTGACAGGAATGAGAACCATTACTTGCTGTCCTATGGCATACTCTCTAGCTTGAGCATTCCTGTCATACCAGACCTTTTTCTGTTATTGGGCTTCTGCCAGGTTCTCCTGGGCCAAGACCGTGAGTTCCCTGAGCCTTGTCCTGAGGTTTAGGACATATGACACAACAGACTCCTTGTGAGATTCACACTCACCTTCCCACTCATCATGAAATAAATCTAGAGGTCCCCTCACCCTATGCCCATACAGCAACTCAAAAAGTGAAACACCTGTGGATTCCTGGGGAACCTCTCTGTAAGCAAACAACAGATGGGGCAAATATTTGTCCCACTCCCTCTTAAACTGGTCTACAAATGCCTGTAGCATGGACCTGACTGTAGAGTTTAACCTTTCAACACGACCATTAGTCTGGGCATGGTAGGGGGTGGTCTTCAGGTGCTTCACCCCACAGTACTTCCACAGATGAGCCAGCAGGTCCAACATGAAATTGGCACCTCTGTCAGTCAGTATTTCTTTTGGGAAACCTACCCTGCTGACAATCTCTAACAAAGTGTTTGCCACCTTTTCCGCCTCAATGGAGGGCAAAGCCACTGCATCAGGGTATCTTGTAGTAAAATCTACCACTACTAGGATATACTTTTTCCCTGTGGAACTTGGGGTACTCAGAGGCCCCACAGTATCCATAGCTACCCTGTGAAATGGCTCTTCAATCACAGGCTAAGGCATCAAAGAAGCTCTTGCCTTGTCTCCTGCCTTGCCTACCTTTTGGCACTGCTCACAGGTCCTGCAGTACCCGGTTACATTTCTGGAAATTCCAGGCCAATAGAAGTTCTGCATAATACATCTCTTTGTATGATTTATGCCCATATGAACTGCAAAGGGAATGTCATGGGATATGGCTAGAAGCGCCGGATGGTAGGCTCTAGGCTCTAACAACTGCTGTATTCTCTCACCTTCTAGCCTTCCCTCAGGGGTCCACTCTCTATACAGTAACCTTTTGTCCCAATATAAAGATTGCCCCTTCCCTTGAGAATCAGGTCCCTCACTAGCTACCTCTCTCATACCTTGCAATGTAGTGTCTGAGAGTTGAGCCTTTCTCAACTTGTTCTTTGTAACCCTACCTAGCTCCCGTTCCACAGGAAGTCTGGTATCCTCTGACAGTGGTGCCTCACTGTCAGCTTGGGTACTACTACTCACATCTACCCTTGCAGTCCCTCTGTCCAAGGGAACTTCAGTACCCACAAGCAGCTGTGGCTCACCTTCAGTCGCACTACTACAGGGTAGCTTCCTCCCTGAAGTAACCACCTCACCAGTCCCTGCTGCAAGTATGCAGTCTGTCTGGGTCTCCCCAGGCTACCAGACACACGCTTGCCTCTAAGACTGACTGCAGGTAACTGCACAAACACATGGTACTGCACTATCAAAATCATTCCTTATCAGCACATCTACAGGGATATCCTCAAACACACTTAATTGCTGGCTTCCTCTTCCACCCACCCAGTCAAAGTGAACCACAGCCAAAGGTATTTGGAATGGGATCACTCCTAAAACTCTGACTGGAGCAGATCACCCAGGCAAGTAGTGCTCCTCTATAACCACTGCAGGCTTTACAATGGTTACATGAGAGGCTGTCTCTCTCTTAGCAATGGGCCGTTTGCCATTCACTATGATAGGATATAACCTCTTGTGGTAGTTGGGTACCCTATTTGTCTCAAGACAACCTACTGTTGGTATTTTTTCTTTCCCACTTACTGGCTCCTTCACCTTCTGTTCCCCACATTGCCTCCATGGACATCTGTATGCCACATGGCCCCACTGGTTGCATTCAAAACATTTAACCCTAGGTCCTAGATGTGTACCTGGACTAGTGGCTTTTTCTGCTACTGGCAGATTCTTTTGCGGCAGTATGGGCTGCCCACCATGGGTTCCTTTAGACCCATGAGCAGTTCTGGGGGGGCCTTTTCCTGTGCAGGGATGCCCTGCTTGCTAGGAAGAGGTCTCACTTCTTCCCCAACTCCTCAGAAGTAGCACATTGTCTATCACCTAAGCAGATCCTCATGTCCTTGGGCAAAGTGCTAAGGGCTTGTTCCCTCACCAAGAGGTCTGCCAACCCTTCAAAAGTGGTGACCTGACATGCACTCACCCACCTATGAAAATAAGTGCTTAGTTTAGCAATATATTCACACACACTTTTACCTACCTTGGGTCTATGCTCACAAAACATTTTCGTATAAGTTTCAGGTGTTAGCTTAAAGAATTTTAACAAACAATTCTTAACAGCAGTATAATTAAAATAGTCTGACATTTTGGACAAAATAATTACAGCTTTACCATGGAGTAAGGTGGTCAGGAACCCTACCCAGAGCCTTTGGTCAACATCATACTGTTTACATACCTTCTCAAACATATGAATGAAACTAACAAAAGTATTCCCCTCTGTAAAGTGCAGAAAAAATTTACTGACCTTTTGTGCTTCTGGGGTCCAGTTACTCCCTTCCCCATTACCTCCATGACTCTGGTGAAGAGTCAGCATCTCCTTTTCATGCTGCCTCTGCTGGTCCTTTTCCACAGCTTCCATTTCCAAACGCCTGGCCTCCAACTCAAGTCTCTTTAGCTCCAGATGGATTTTTAAGTCCTCTGCACAAAGGTTGAGCTGTCCATTCCTTGAGTGTTGTGCATCTCCATAGCCAGTTTGATCATCCTCCTGGTTGCTATTTTCTGATGCAGCTGTGACCAAAGCTGCAATCATGTCTGCCTTAGTCAGGTTTCCATTCACCAGTCCCTTAGCCTGGCACGTCAGCCAACTGGCTCCTTGACAGCTTGCCATACTCCTCTGCTGAAATTCTTGCCTGCTCTTCCTGACTAACTAAGCTAACAAAAGAAATAAAACAATTGTGATCTGAACTCTGAATATTCACTTTGTGGCTGCTTTAGAGTACAAAAACACCTTCAGTGATCACTGTACACAAGTTACAGGAATTCACTATCCACAACACTACAAGCCAATTAGTATGTGCCAACCAATTAATATGTGGTGTGAATATCCCACCACTGCCAAACAATTAATATGTGATGCACGTGCATTGGTCCAGCAATCAAGGAGCCTCAGCACTAACACCAGTGAGAGGCATCCACAGTGGGAAGGATAACAAATACATACACAGTAAAGTAGAATTTCTCTTAAGAGCACACAGAGATCATAGTCAGTCTGGGGCTGAGTTCTCCCTTTTTCTCCAGATCCCCAATATGACTCTCCACTGGCACAGCTATATGGTCCAGATTTCAGCGTAGTGCTCAAGCTAAAACCTCCAGCACCCTCTCTGTCCAACCAGTGCTTCATGTCACTGCCCAAGTAGCTGACACACACAGACTTTGAGATATGAGTTATAAACAAACACACAGATACTCCTGGGAAAGGCTGGCAGAGGTTCTCCAGCTATGCCCCCTTCTGCCCAGACTATACGGTAGTACCATTTGCCACCAACCACTAATAGCAGCTACTAATAAGGCCCTTATCAAAGGGTGTCCAATCATTACTGTGAAATATTACTATCCAATTAGCAAGTGTGATCAGAACTTTTTAAGGCTTACTGGAATGGCTTAGCCTGTATCACTATATACATGCAGTGTACTCTACAGCTTAAATTATCTTTACACAAAACAGCCATAGTTGAAAGGTTTAAAAATATTTAATAAGAAGAACAAAATACAATACTTTTTACTATACAGTGCTAGTCAAGAATTCAGAGATAATAGAGAAATGTTTAAAATAATAAAGTAGAAAAGTTCTGATGCCAATATAGAAAACAATGAGTCTAATCTTCCTATTTCCTAGCTATATCTAATAGCAACCATAATTCTAAAATAAATTTACATACAAAGCAAGGCAGTGCTGATGATGGTGGATGTTCTGAAAACAAATGCAAAATGCTCTGATTCTCTCTGTCCTTAAAATGATAACACAGTACTACTGACTAATTTCAGATTATATCATTATTCTCCATTTCCCAGGCTAACAAAAACTCAGAGTGTAACAGCCTTTTTGATCTTGCAGCTGGTCAGGAAGCCAGAACAGTAAAATGCATTATACATGTAAATTCTAGCCATTGACTCTGGTCTCAAAACAAAAGGAAGAATTCCTTCATTTGGACATCTTGGCTCCGAGGTTTGAGATCAAATAATTATACAATGCTGGACTTATCAGTGTTCCTCCAGTAGAGTGCAACTGAGTTACATTTGTGAAGTTCAACATTTACCATAACTTTCTTACATTTAAGACATGCACGTTTCTTACATTAATATTTACAAATGACAGAATTATCTACAAAAGTCTATCTAGCTAGGCTGGTAGCCTTCACAATGGATAAGAATGATAAATTTTCTGGCTTAAGTGAAACCATCAGTATCAAATGTTTTTACGTAATACTAACTATATTATATAATTATTAGTTTTTTACCCAATACTAACTATATTAGATAATTATTAAATAGCTTGCATTTAATTGTCTGGTGTTGTTCATTGGATAGTATATATTTAAATACTAGCCAGTTTGCATTTTCATAAAGTCCCTAGTGGATGAAAGTGCTTAATCTGTTTAATTAAAAAAAACTTCTGATTATTTAATTGGTGACTTACTTGGATGAATTTTTGTTCGTTTTGTGAATTTTTTCATTCTACCTTGCTTTTTATTTTTTTCATGTTGTGAAGATAACATACTATACAAAATTGTTGTAATGTTCAACACCAAAAATTAATGGACTCCCCCAGTCCAGGAAGACATTTTATTTCATTATAATACTCACCCCTAATCTGCAGTACAGTACTTAGCAATCGACTTCTGTTTGTCACTCAAGGGTTTTTTATTGCACAGTTCTGTCATTTTGAAGGACATTTTACTCTTTTTTAAGAACTAGTCCATATCTTGTTTATTTCTAATGGAAAATTTTATGTATTGTAGTTTCAAAAATAGCTGGATAAGTATACTTGATTGCTTATCTGCAAGAGAACGTCTGTTACAGTGCGAGTGTGTGTCTATCTATGTTTGAATTTTACCACTCAACAATATTAGACATTGCTCTACTTATCAAACTGGAGACAATACTAAATGTCATCTAACAAAAAATATACTTTAAAACGCAGCACAATTTTGTGGTAATAATCACTACTCTGAAATAACCAGTCATTCTTCTCTAAGTAGAGCTGTTACAATCCTTTGCTTTGATTATCATGTTTATGGCAAACATAATAAGGTTCGTTTCTATTTTGGTCAATATAGTTAACGGAGTCCAATTTAAACTTTCTAGGGGGAGGGGGCAGTTGAATACAGAGATCTGTTATGGTGGTGAAAACAAAAAATGCTAGCAGAATTCCTGGAATTAAGAATGAAAATTAATCATTTAACAGTGTGCTTAAACTTAGAGATGCTAAACAGCAGCTATTATGCAGATCTATCCTTTATAAATGTGTTTTTGCATTGTGATGCTATTTACCTGTATTGCAGTTTTTAATAACAAATATTTGGAATTTATTGTTGCATTTTTGTATTGCAACTGGTTAGTTCTAATTGCAAGTGGTTGTTTTGTATCATGTGATTTTATGGTGCTTTAAATGTAGTATCTACATTATATAATTTAGAGTTGAAGTAGTACATTTATTTTGAGGAGGAACGTGATAAACAATTATATTAAAGCCTTGGAAGCTTGACTGTGCAGTGTGCTTTGTTTTTACAGGTTTTGTTCTTTGCATCATGGTTAGCCTTTTTGTATTCCATATTTTAAATTTCTGAAAGCTAAATGACATATCCAAATTTAACACTTACTCAATGTCTGGAGTGGATGAACACCTTGAGAGGCTCAGCAAAGCAAGGTTTTTAACCACCACAGACTTCACAAAAGGGTACTAGCATACTCACGTTACCCATAAATTCAGAAGAAGGTAGCATTTTCCACCCAAAAGGCCTTTTTCATTATGCTGTCTTACCTTTTACACTTCATGGAACTCCTGTTACCTTTCAAAAGCTCATGGATAAGGCTCTGAAACCTCATGTCTGTCCCTTGATGACAACCATTTATTCACAGCAGTGAAATCACAGTTAGTAGGTTCATAGGTTCATCAGTTATACCATATAGGTTCATAGGTTAAATCACAGTTAGTAAATGTACAAGCTGTACTGGACTCTCTAAAACAGGGAGGACTTGCACTTAAAGTGGACACAATATGGCCACAATATGCTTTGCATGACTGAACACAGCAACCTAGGCTATGGGACTGCAAGAGAGGTAATTAGACCTCAGACAGCAGCAATCTAGGCTATGGGACTGTGAGAGGGGGAACTAGACCTCAAACAGCAGCAACCTAAGCTATGGGACTGTGAGGAGGTAATTAGACCTCAAATAGCAGTAACCTAGGCTATGGGACTGTGATAGGGGTAATTAGACCTCAAATAGCAGCACCTTAGACTATGGGACTGTGAGAGGGGTAACTAGACCAGTAACTATACTTCAAATAGATAAAATAGAAACTATCTAAAAAGTACAGTTTTGTACCTACCATAAATGTAGATGTTCGAAGATCCACATTGCTGCAGTCCTTACATATGGGTAGTCCGCTGTCCTCGGTCGGCCCGAATACCAAAGTATAAGGCTGACGTCGGTCAAGGCGCTTAAAACTGACATCAGGACGTCAGGGTACAAAAGCGCATGACCGACGTCATATCCTCAGTCTTTTCTTGCCCCAGATGTCAGAAGGCCCTAAAAAGAAAGGCCAAAACCCAAAGACAGCAAAAAACCAACCAACCACCCCTGCACTAATCCTATTTACAATATTTACAATATTCACAACCCAAACCACACAACCGCCTCTAATCTAACTACAGAGGGGAAGGAGGGAGGGTAAATTGGACTGCAGCAATGTGGATCTTCGAACATCTACATTTATGGTAGGTACAAAACTGTACTATGTTCTTCATCTCACATTTCTGCAGTCCTTACATATGGGTAGAATCCCAAAGCAGAGGTAAGGGAGGATGGCAAAACTATAAAGCATTAGGGGCTGCCAAAATGCCCTGTAAATTTGCAGTGGCAAAACCAGCCCTAGATTTAGAGTAAAGTGGAAGGTGGTAATGCTTAGAGAAAGTATGCACTGAACTCCAAGTAGCTGCCTCCAAAATATCCTTAGTTGCCACCCCCCTTAAAAAAGCTGTAGAAGTGGCAGTAGCCCTAGTGGAATGAGGCCTAATCCCAGCTGGAATCTCCTTACCATGATGGGAATAACAGAAAGCAATACAAAACCCAATCCACTTAGAAATAGTTTGTTTTGAAACAGGCTTGCCCTGAGAACCCAAAGCAAATGAAACAAATAACTGCTGAGACTGCCTGAACCCTTTAGTTCTGCTCAAATAATATCGCAACTGCCTGTGTATGTCCAAAGTGTGCAAAATCTTTTCCCCTTTATTTTGGGGTTTGCATAAAAAGTAGGCAAATGAATAGTTTGGTTTAAAGCCACACTAGAAACCACTTTAGGCATAAAGGAAGGATTAGTACGTAATAATACCCTATCCTTATGGAAAATTAAGAAAGGCTCAACCGCCATAAGGGCCTGTAATTCAGAAACCCTTCTCGCAGAGGTAATGGCCAACAAAAAAGCAGTCTTCCATGATAAATATTTCAACTCGGCAGTAGCTGCAGGCTCAAAAGGTTGTAGAGTGAGTTTCTCCAACACAAAATTGAGGTCCCAAGCAGGAGTAGGAGCTCTTCGTGGGGGTCTTATATTATTTGCCCCTCTAAGGAATTGTTTAAACAAAGGATGCAAAAACAATGGTGGGTCACAGTCATAGTGAGCAGAAATTGCTGCAGCATGAACCTTAATAGAGGAGAAGGACAAACCTTTGTTCAGTAACTCAGTAAGATATTGCAGAGCCACACTTAAATTAGGCTGAGAAACATCAAATTCCTTTGCTGTACTCCAAAATAAAAATCTCCTCCATTTATCTGCGTACACTTTCCTTGTACTAGGCCTTCTGGCCTCCAAAATAACATTCAAAACTTGCTGTGGAAGCTGAGACCCTCCAGGGTTTAAAACAGAATATGCCAGGCTGTTAGATGTAGAGAGTGAAGTTTGACATTGAGTAAATGACTGTTCTCCTGAGACAGCAGGTGTGGAATCAAGGCAAAGGCCATGGAGGCTCCCTGCACAGACTTCTCAGTAATGGGTACCAGTGCTGTCGAGGCCAATCTGGAGCTATTAAAATCATCTTTGGCTTGTCCTGTCTGACCTTCAGGAGTACCTTTGGGAGGAGAGGCAGAGGTGGAAAGGCATACACATGAAGATTGCTCCAATTGAATGAGAGAGCATCCACTTTCCAAGCTGTGGGATGTAACCTTTATGTGCAAAACTTTGGCAGCTGGTAGTTTAGTGGAGAAGCTTAACAGATCTATGTCTGAGTTCCCCATAACACTGTCAATTTCTGAAACACATGAGGATCCAATTTCCACTGTGGGGATCCATAATTTGTCTGCTCAACACATCTGCTAAGGAGTTCTGTGCTCCTGGCAGAAACCTTGCCTGAAGATTTAGCTGTAAACTGAGAGCAGTCTCCCACAAAATCATTGCTTGTCTGCATAGAGGATAAGAATGCATTCCCCCTTGCTTGTTGATGTACCACATGACAGTTGTGTTGTCTGTTAGAACCAACACCTGCCCTGGAAGAAGTAAATCCTTGAAAGCTATTAATGCAATTGACTGCTAACATCTCCTTCAAGTTGATATGTAGATGTTGAAGTCTGGCAGGCCACGGTCTTGTACCCACTTTCCATTTAGATGAGCTCCCAAGCTTTGTCTGAGGCATCTGTCGTTAGAATCTGACTAGCCTCTGGCCGGGTCACAGAGAGTCCCTTGTTTAGGTGACATTCCTGAGCCCACCACAAAAATTCCTTTCAATGCAAGGTATTATCTGAATGACAGTGTCCATATCTTGGCAGTGCTGTGTCCATACATTTTGAGATACCATTGTAGCTTCCTCATATGCAGTTTGGCATTGGGAAGCACCAGAATACAAGATGCCATGAACCCCAAGGCTTGAAGGACTGTCCTTGCAGTCAGCCTGGACTGATGAGACAATTGATGGAAGTAAAGAGAAAGATTCTTTTGTTTGTCCGGGGTCAAAAGGCCATCTGGGATGCTGTATTCAGTCTCACACCCAGAAAGCACATGTCCTGAGAGGGTACTAGACTGGACTTTACTTCGCTAACAGAATACCCCAGGCATCTTAGCACTGCTATCACATACTGTAAATGATGAAGAAGCTCGTCCTTTCCTTGGGCCAGAATCAGGCAATCGTCCAAATAAGGATAGATCTGTATTCCTCTTAGCCTGAAGAAAGCTATCACTGGAGCCAGAACCTTCGTGAACACTCTGGGCGCAGTAGATAAGCCAAAGGGCAATGCAGAGAACTGATAATGAGAAGTCCCAGCCTGAAAACGCAGATACTTTCTGCAACTGAGCCTGATAGGAACATGAAGGTAAGCCTCCTTGAGATCCAGAGTCACCATCCAGTGATCTTTGCCCAGCAGAGGCAAAAGCTGTTGTAACGTCAACATTTTGAACTTGGGAATGTCCAGATATGTGTTGAGGACAGATAAATCCAAGATTGGTCTCCACGTGTTCCCTTTCTTTGGTACTAGGAACAGGCGAGAATAAAATCCTAGGCCCACTTCTGGCAGAGGGACCGGTTGTATGGCCCCTATTTGAAGTAGCAGAGAAATTTGTTTGTGAGCCTCTAGTCTTTGCTGAGGAGGAATGTCCGGCATGCCTTTGAAAGGAGGCAAGGTATGGAAATAAAACTTGTAACCTCGGTGTATGATATCCAATACCCATTTGTCTTGGGTAATCAAATTCCAATTTTCCTTGAAGAGTGCCAACCTTCCTCCCAAAGGAGCTGCCAGGCAAAAAGGATCTGGCAGCTGAAAAGGTAGGTCATTGGGCCTGTTTACGAAAGGACTGGCCCCTGCCCTCACCAAGATTGTGCAGTAGAACTCCTGTTCTAGGTCTGAAAGAACTCTGAGCTCTGCCCCTACCACGCCTAGATCTACCCCTAGACTGAGAATCATAAGAAGGATACGCCCTCCCCTTAGCAGGCCAATTCCTACTAAACTTTGGAGGCTGTACTTGCAAAAATCTTTAACAGCCTGCATGGACTTAGCCTTGTCTTCCATTTTCTTCAAGACTGACTCCACAGGTGAACCAAACAACACATCAGACTGTAAAGGAGCATCCAAAATCCTTGTCTTAACATGGTCAGATAAATTCTGATCCTCAGCCATGCGTGCTCATGCGAAGAACTGAACCAGTGGCAGCCACCCTAGACGAGGCCTGTACAGCATCAAAACCACATTGTAAAGAATGCTTACCCACCTGCTCTGAAACATGCACCAAATCTTGTAACTCTTTACACTCAATGCCTTCCGCCAGAGCATCCACCTTAGACTTCAATTGAGAAAGAAGATAGTTTTGATATTTCAACGTATGAAACTGGCAATTCAAAGCCCTCATAGCTAGGGTAGAAGATGTATAGACTTTCTTTCCCCATCTATCCAAAGCTCTGGCCTCTTTATCTGGAGGAACCAGATTTTTTACAACAGAGGCCTTGACACCCTTAGGTCCCTGACTAACAGTTTCTGGGTCCGCCCTAGGACTCTTATAAAGATATTTATGAGCCTCAGGTACCCTGTAATACCTATCCGGTTTAACAGGAGCAGGAGGCAGAGAATCAGGATTAAGTGAAGCCTCTGCAAACACATCTTCCACAACATCCAGAACAGGAGGTATAGCCAAGGGCCTATGCTGGGACAAAAGCAAAAATTCCCTAAGCCTTTTCCTGGAATCAGAGAAGTCCTGACCTTCCCACTTAAAATGTTCCCTCATGGAATGAAGAGTCTCTGAAAAAGAAAAATCCTCTGGAGGAGAAGCAGAAGGAGTCGAATCATCTGCATCAGAATCAGAATAAGGAGAGTACTCCTGTAAGTCTTCAGCCGAAGACTCAGAAACATCCGAAGCCTGCTCAAAACTCCCCAACTCTGGCTCCACCCTAGGCCTCTTATCAGGAGGGGGCAAAGAACCTCTAATCAGAGTAATCAAATCTTCTGCCATTTTAAGCATGTGCTTCTTGGGCACAGACCCTGCTGTACTAGGAGTGACACCAACAGAAGCTAAACCTGGCCTGCCTCTGGGAGAAGCCTTGGAAACAGAAGGAGAGGGCCTAACCACCCTAGGAAGGGAGGGAGTACAGTAACTTGGGAAGCCCCTTCAGCCTGACCTGCCTCCTGAGAGGCCACATCCTGCAATAACAAAGTCTCCCCTGGGACTCCAGAGAAGCTCTCCGCCGAACCACCGGTTCCACTGACGCCTCTAAAGAACCGACGTCCGGAACGGACGACTCTTCTTGCCTAGGTTTAACTGCTTTGTCTTTGCGCTTCTTCGAAGAAGCGGGCGCCGGAGAATCCGACGGCATCTTATAATTGCACCGCTTCAAGACCAGCCTAGCACAATCTAACCTTCGCTAATAGTGCGCTTATTGAACCTAGCACAAAAGCTTACACCCAACAACGCCGCGGCTCAGGCCCCAAACAAGGAATACACAAAGAATGATAATCCCTATGCGGTATCTGTTTCCCACAAGAAATACAGTTATTCACTTTTTCTGACATCCGTAAAACACTGAGGCAAGAAAAAAACAAAATATTCCCCAACGGGGTACTTAGCCAACTTTGATTCGGTCTGAAACTCCGAACTCGAAAAATTTCAGAACGCCGAACGGCACTTGCAACGCTGCTTCTGCATCGGACCATGCGGCAAAAAAGACTGAGGATATGACATCGGTCATGCGCTTTTGTACCCTGACGTCCTGATGTCAGTTTTAAGCACCTTGACCGACGTCAGCCTTATACTTTGGTATTCGGGCCGACCGAGGACAGCGGACTACCCATATGTAAGGACTGCAGCAATGTGAGATGAAGAACATCTGGACAATATCCAGTACCAATTGAAAATACAACTTTTTTTTTTTTTTTTTAACTAGCATGCTGCTTCCAAAAGTCTGCACCCAACTTTGTAAGGTGCATTTGACAACTTTAAAACTATGTTGTGTTCAGAATCAGTCGTGACTGCCCCTGACTTTAGTAAATTTTTTGTTGTATACACTGATGCAACTTGACACTGTGTTAACTCAGAAAGTCACAAAAATGCCAGGAAAGCGATGTTTTCTAACTATCACCGCTTTCCTGGCATTTATGTGACAGTTTGGTTTATTTTTCGAGTGGTCTTTTAACTCGGAAAGTAGATGGCGAGAAATACCTTGTGTACTACTCAAAGAAAAAATTATTTACATCTGAGAAAAAAAATATTCTGCAACTGAGTGTGAATGTCTCAACATTAAGTGGGCACTTAAATCCCTCCAGCATTACTTATTAAATGCAGCTTTACTCTGGTAACTGACCGTGCTCTCCTACAGTGGTTGTATAAATAACAGGATGTCAAAGTAAGATTGAATACAAAGGAGGCATCATTCAATTTCACTATATGATACAGGCCTGGCAGTATTCACTGGAATGCTGATGGGTTATTCTCGTCTGATAACGGATTTCATTCCCTATGAAACTATGTAATCTATGCTGGGAATGATTTTTATGCAACAGTGGCCAGTCAAAAATGCTGTTTTAAGGTGTGTGTATACATCACATAATGTGGTATGAATCCAGTGATGGTGCATATATACCATCACTGTGTAAATTAGGACAGTAGAGGCTAATTTTGAAAGACTTGTTGAAGCAGTGTTAAAAGCTAAGGCTGTGTCCCAAGATGGTAAAGACATTTGCCTGTCTCAGAGAGAGAATTTGAGGGACTAAGAGTTGAGACTTTTGTAGGAATTATAAGCAGAAGCTGTGAATTTCCTTACTTGAGGAATACAAGAACCTTTCCAGTCGATTTACCTGTGCTGTATCAAGAGCTTCCTTGTAGACCTACTGTGAAGTACCAGGTGTGTGGCAACATGACCAAAGCTACCATACTCATGAACTAAAAGAAGTTTTTCAGTTTTATTTATACAAAAAGAATGTTTATTTTTGTATGCTTAGTTTTTTTTTCTTTCTAAGAATGAACTTTATTTTGATCTACTAAATAAGCTGCACAAAAGTAAATAAGTAACTGTCTCCAGTGTATTACTGAATGTTAGTACTACACGACAGGTAACAGCACTCACCTTTAGTGCTGGAAGATGGAACTTACCATAACATCTGATGTCCTACTGATCGCTGTTGGAATATTCTTAACAGATGGGTTGTAGCTTACTGATGTCCATCCTGGGTAGTAAAGCTTTACCTTTGTAGGATGTACATCTGGATAATGACCTCAGCTTATCAGTGTAGGAAAATAACCTTGGCCATATGAGCGAGATCCTCAGACTAACTCCAAGCCAGCAGCCTGAAGAAAATCCAGGAAGGAGACTGGTCAGCTAGGAGGGGCTAAGTTTGAAAAAGATATGCAAGTTCCCCCTCATAAAAGCTGTAATATCCTGGGATAATGCTTGTGTATCTGTGAGTGTAAGACATAGTGTTTCTGCCAACACAGGGAGAGAGAGAAAAATAAGTGAAGGGGTATAAGGTGGGAGGGAAGAAATACTACTATGGCGATCAATAGGACATTTATTGTTATGGTAAGTTCTTAAACAACTGTACTGTAACTTGAGTCACTGTTGCAGTATTCTTAACAGATGGATGAGTTCCAGAGCTGTAGAGAAAGAAGGGTGATAGGCTTAAAGAAAAGGAGAAGAGAAGGGTCCAGCAGTCCAGACAGAATACTTCTGGCAAACAGTGCCTTGGTAACAGATTACTG
>NC_056744.1:1669818537-1669839330 GCF_019279795.1 Protopterus annectens | reverse complement strand
GGAATTGCATTTGATGGAAAATGGAAATGGATGCCTTAGAGGCCTCAAGTAGAGCTGCTGTTACAGGATCAGTCATTCAGACATGCCTGGCTTAGGGAACAAAGCTTGCCTGATCATGTTAAAGCTAAACTACTAGATGCTCCTTTACAAAAGGATGTACTATTTGGTACTAATGCTGAGGAGATACTACGGAAAATGGAAGAAAAAGCTAAATCTATGCAAACTGTCAAGGCTTTTCTACAGGTACAACCACCTCGTTTTAGCAGAAATTGACCTTCTAAAAACTGGTCCTTTCCAGCCACGGACAAGCCCCAAAGAGGGAGATATAGGCGCACAAGGGGCAGAGGACAATCTCAAGGATCATATAGAGGCAGACAATGGCAAACGCCAGCACCAAGAGGTGGTGAAGACAGTGCACAACAATACAGAAAACAAACCCAATGACTTCCTCCTTTTCATGCCAAGCAAGTCTCAGCTGGCAGCTTTCTTGGGAGGAAAGCTGGCATTATTTACAAGAAATTGGCATATTATCACAACAGACAAATGGATCCTGGACATTATAAACAGAGGCTACATATTTCATTTTCACACTCTTCCAAAAATGAGAGGCATGCCAAACCTGCCACACAATCAAAGGGCAGAGGCACAAATACAAATTTCAAAACTCATGGACATGAAAGCTATTCAAGAGGTACCTACTCACGAACAAGGTCAAGGTTTTTATTCCAGACTATTTCTGGTACCAAGAAAAGGAACCGACTGGAGACCCATTTTGGACTTATCCATCCTAAATACATTTCTACTCGTACAAAAATTCAAGATGCTCACATTACAGCAGCTTCTTCCCATGCTGGGCAAGGAGTTTTGGCTGGTAACATTGGACCTCAAGGAGGCATACCTGCATGTCCCAATCAGACAAAGCTGCAGAAGATACCTCAGATTTCTTGCAGGTTCAATCCACTATCAATTCTCTGCATTGCCCTTTGGCTTATCTACTGCGCCCAGAGTATTCATGAAATGCCTGGCATCAGTAATTACCTACTGCAGACTTCAAGGGATACAAATTTACCCTTATTTGGACGACTGCCTGATCCAAGCGGACAGCAAGCACATGCTTCTGGAACATCTGGCTTATGCAACACGGTTATTGAATTCTCTGGGATACACAATCAACAAAGAGAAATCCAGGCTAACACCATCTCAGAAAATAACTTTCCTGGGTGCCAACTTGGACACAAACACCCAGATGGCCTACCTTACGCCAGAAAAACAGGGGCAACTAACTCAGTACTTCAAAATACTAGCAAATTGTGCCAGGCTTACTGCAAGGAAAATCCTGCAGGCTCTGGGCTTCATGGCATCTTGCATTTTTTTAATCCCATGTGCAAAGTTGCATATGAGAAAACTTCAATGGTACCTAAAAAACCTATGGTCTCAACACAGCCACAATTTGGAAACAATAATACCAATAATTCCATGTTTGCAAAAGGAGTTTCTATGGTGGGCCCAAGCATGTCAAAGAAACACAGGTCTCCCATTCTGCAAGCCTCAAGCAAATCAAGTCATCACAACAGACGCCTCAGATTACGCCTGGGGGGCGCACATGACAGGCAGGTGCATTCAGGGCAAATGGTCCCAAAAGGAAAAGCACCTTCACATCAATCAAAAAGAAATGCTAGCAGTGATAAATGCAATTACAGCATTCAAGGACCTCCTGCATCCAGGACAATTATTGATAAGAACAGACAACACCACAGTAATGTGGTACATAAACAAACAAGGAGGAACACATTAATATCTCCTGTGCAGACTAGCCATGACACTTTGGAACTTAGCTCTGGAATGGCAAATCGAACTTCAAGCACAGTACTTGCCAGGTTTGGAAAACACGCTGGCAGACAATCTAAGCAGAAATATGACAGATCCACATGAATGGAAGTTGCATCCTCAAGTGTTTACAAAGATAATCCAAGTGTGGGGGAGGCAAGACATAGATCTCTTTGCCTCCCACAGGAATCATCAATTGGAAAAGTTTTGTTCAAGGACCTTTCATCCAAAGGCCTGGAGAGTGTACGCCCTTTCATTCAGTTGGACAGCATGGACAGTGTACGCTTTCCCACCTCTGCCTCTTCTGCCCAAGGTGCTCTTGAAAGCAAGAGCAGACAGACCGAAGATGATACTGATTGCTCCAGACTGGCCAAGACAGCACTGGTACCCACTCCTGAGGAGCCTAACACATACTCCTCCCTGGCCTCTACCTCTAATGCCTCTTCTGCTGACTCAGCACAGCTGCAAAACTCTTCACAGTCAGCTGAAAACACTCAATCTCGCTGCATGGAAAATTCCTTAACACCACAACAGACCCTACTTCCCAAAGAGGTGCAGGACGTCATTCTGGAGGCCAGAAGGCCATCTACTAGAAAGGCTTACTCCGCAAAATGGAAACGGTTTTGCTCTTGGAATGAGAAAAAAGGCCAGGACCCTAGAAAACTGAATTTGCCACAGGTATTACAGTATCTAGCTGAGCTGCTGAATAGTGGACTTTCATTTTCCTCCATAAAAATCCATGCCTCAGCCATTTCTGCAGAATTCAACACTGATCCACCATTATTCTCTCACCCACTTTTAAGACAGTTCCTCAGAGGGGCTAGAATATAAGACCACCAAGGAAACAACCAGTGCCAGCCTGGGATCTTAATTACATTCTAGAAAAATTAACATTGCCTCCCTTTGAACCAGCTGCCTCAACAGATTTGCAATATTTGTCCTGGAAAACAGCTTTCCTTCTGGCCATTACCTCAGCTCGTAGGGTTTCGGAACTACAAGCCCTCATGGCTGTGCAGCCCTTTCTCATCTTCCATCAGGACAGGGTTTCTCGAACCAACCCGTCATTTATGCCTAAAGTGGTATCCAGGGTAGCTTTAAATCAAGCCATACACTTACCTACCTTTTACCCCAATCCTCATAACAAAGGGGAAAGGCTGCTACATTCCTTAGACATCCATAGACAGCTACGTTATTATTTGGACAGAACAAAGCCTTTCAGGAAATCAGAACAACTTTTTGTGTCCTATGCTGTAGGAGCTCAAGGGAAGCCTGTTACCAAACAGACAATTTCAAAATGGATAGGCCACTGCATACAATTTTGTTACTCCTATCATGGGAAATCTGTCCCTACAGGCATCAGATCCCACTCCACCAGGGCCACAGCTACCTCTACAGCCTTCCTCAGAGGAGTTCCTACCAATGATATTTTGGAGGCAGCCACTTGGAATTCTGTGCATACCTTCACAAAACACTACCACCTGCCTTTATATTCCAAAACTAGAGCAGGCTTTGTCACTGCTGTGTTGCAGGGCATTCTGGCTTATCCCAGTTCCACCTAGTGCCTACCACCCTGTGCGTAGCTTTGGGATTCTACCCATATGTGATTACTGCAGCTGTATGCACGATGAACATAGTACAGTTTTGTACCTACCATAAATGTAGATGTTCGAGTGCTAATACAGCTGCAGTACAGTTTTCCCTCCCTCCTTCCCCTCTTGGTAAAGGACTAGTGGCTAACACCTCCTCATACAACCTAATTTGGGTTATCCTCCTATGGTGTATTTGCTTGCAACTACTGTTTTTTGATTACATTGCATTGCTTGAATATATTTATATATATATAATTTATGTATTGCCTTCCTTCTGGGGGCACCTGACATCTGGGGCAAGAAAGACTGAAGAATATGGCGTCGGCTATGTCTTATATACCCCTGTCGCACTGACGTCAGGAAAGAAAGCGACAACAACCGACGCCGGACCTAGACTTTGGAATTCGGCCGACCGAGGGACCGCCTGACGGCAGAGAACCCATATGTGATTACTGCAGCTGTATTAGCACTCGAACATCTACATTTATGGTAGGTACAAAACTGTACTTTTTCTAGCATCTATATTTTGGACTGTTAGTATTGGGTGATCCCATGTGATGTAAACTTCATCATTTTCTATGATTCTCTGTGGCTCATGTTTCCAGTGTTTTTCAGCCACTTCAATACCATAATGTTTGCACAATCTCCAGTGTAACAATCTCACCACATTATTATGCCTTTCAGTATAGAGTCCCTCTTCCATCAGAGAGTTGCAACCAGCAATAAGGTGTGTGACTGTTTCCAGTTTGGTTCCACAAAACCTACGTATGTCTATTTCTCCCACATGTTCAATGGACTTGGTAAACCAGCGTGTATGTAGCCCATCTTCGGTTGCCAATATTAACCTTTCATTTCTTAATGTAAATTCACCTCTCCTTAACCAATCCTGTGTTCGTTCTTGATCAACGTGAGGCTCTTCCAGAAGTTTTCTATAGTTTTTATGTTTTTTTCCACATTTCTTGCCTTCTCATCTGGTCCTTCACCTTATATTCTTTTTTTTGTTTTTTAGCACATTCAGTTGCTGCCTGATTTTTATCCACTTCTGGTTTGATTTCCATTCCTGCTTGACATCGATATGCTTCTGTTAAATTAAGCAGAGATGTCATCTTAGATTTATTCTCCTCATGTTTCAAAACTTTCACCACATTTGGATCTTGTGAGGTCAGTTAGATATGTGTGGAGTCCCACGATTGCAGATCTATACATGTAATCCGTTTCAAGGAGGCCCATCCCTCCTTTAGAACGGGGAATATATAATCTTGGTACACACTGAGTTTTATAAATCATTTGGTGAGCATGAAGCATCCTTCTTGTTTTAATATCCAGTCTATCCAACACTTTTTGGGGCCGGTCAGTCACTCCAAAACTATAAGTTAGGACAGGAAGAGCAAATTGATTTATAGCTTGGATCTTGTTCCTAGGTGTCAATGCTGTTTTCAGGATTAATTTAAGTCTTCTAAAGTACCCTTACTAAACCTTATTCACATTTGTTCATGTTTTATTGCTGATCCTTCATCAGTTCCCAAGTATTTATACACCCCGTCTTGCTCAAGTTCTTATATCACATTTTTATCCCAAGCTGATGTTTTCCTGGTGCTGCAATTTTCCTTTTTTAAATGTTGCTTTTGCACATTTATCAAGACCAAGTGACATTCCAATATCATCTGAAAAAGTTTTGACAGCCTGCAGCTGTGCTTTCAGTTCCTCATCTGATGAGTTACACAATTTTAAATCGACAAAGAGAAGATGAGAAGTCATTAGACTTTGTTGTTTTCTAGAAGCCAAATTATAGCCATGACCTAAACTGTTAAGTAAACAGCTTAATGGATTAATGGCAAGGCAAAATATCCCCTTTGGATTTTTATCCCTGGGATAATAATCTGTCCTTTATCATGGCTTAATTGCAAAGTGGTCTGCCACTGTTTCATGGTTACTGTAATGTAATCAATCAGTGTAGGATGTACCTTATACATTTTTAAGCACTCTTATATCCATGAATGTGGGATACTATCAAATGCTTTTATATAGTCAGTCTATGCCATACTTAGATTCTTCCCTTTCTTACAGTTCTCCACTATAACTTTATTTAACAACAAATGATCCTTTGTTCCATATGACTTTCTTTTATTGCCCTTTTGTTCTACTGCCATAATTGAGTTTTCTTCTAAATGACTATAAACTCTGTCGGCGTCAATCCCCATGTATAGTTTATACGTCGTTGGAAGACAAGTTATTGGTCCATAATTTTTAGGATAGCTTGCAGGTTCACTCTTAAGTAAGAGCATTGTTTTTCCTGTTGTTAACCAGTGTGGTGTCTGTTTGGAGTGTGCATATAAGTAGTTCTTACTCATGGCTAGATCCTCGTGTAAAGAAGTTAATACTTTAAGCCAGAAGTTAGGTACTGCATCTGGGCCTGGGGTTTTCCAAATAGAGGCTTTTCTCAACTTTGTTTCAATCTCTCTGGCTATTTCATCCCATTTCATATCCTGTACCTTTAAACTTCTTATTCTTTCTTTTACTACTTCTATCCATTTAGCATCTGTGTTATATTCCACAGGATCTTCATAGATACTTCTCCAAAATGTATCTACTTCCTCTTTTGTTCGGCGGTCTATCAATTCCTTTTACCTTATTTCCCAGTTCTCTATAAAACTTTTTTGGGTCATCAGTAAATTGCTTATTTTGTGTTTTTCCCTTATATTTATCTTCATGTCTTCTGAGTCTTTCCACCTGTTTTGAAATTTTTAGTTTGTTATCTCCAGTAGTGCATAACAGATCCTGGTCTGTTCTAATACCACTCATTGCTTTTATCACATCTAGCTTTCTTAATATTTTTGTTGATCTGTTCCCTCTTCTATAATCGTCTAACAATGACACTTCTTGTCTTAGCTGCTTTATAGTTTTCTCTATTCGATATTTCCATGATGGTATTCGCTTTCGCCCTCCCCTTTTCCCTTGCTACCCTATGTTCCTGTGGTAGAATTGTATCAGTTATTAATTTAGCAACACAGTAATATATTCTGTTTACTTCTGTTACATCTCATGGATCTCTATGGACAGTCCTAATTACTGTGTTCATTTGTTTTATCAAATTTCTGACTTTTGGGGTTTTATTAACCTTCTGCATCTATTTCTCTCATTGGTCTTGATATATCTGCCTTTGTCAATTAAATCAAGCAACTCTTCTCTTAACTCCTTTTCTTCCATACTGAGGGCACATCCCTTGTTTTCCATTTCCTGCGGGCATTCGATAGAAAGTTCTAACATCTTCTTGTGGCACATTCTCGTCAATTTCATCCTGTGTCTGTTGTTTTGTCATATGGAAACTCACTGGCCTATCACTCCTCAACATTGACTGCATCAGAGTTTCCACAGTTTCCTGTTTCTTTCCTTGCTGTCTAGCTTTCTTGTGGAAGGCTCCAAAATATCTTGATATGGCATCTGACAAGTTACTTCCTGTTCCACTGGTTCCCCCTTAATTTGGATATCCATTGCTCTATCCTGTTGTGGTGCTTTCTGCATTCGATTTTCTGCACTGAATCCTTCTCTTTGCAGCTGTTCCATTACCTCAATTTCTATTTCTTTGACTTCTCCATTACTAATATCTTTTTCTACTTTTCCTCTTAGTCTTCTTATTTTTTGTATTGTAAAGTTTTCCATATCCGAATTCCTTTACCTATATTTTTCTTCAAATATCTTTGGTGCTGCTCTTTTTGTATTAGTTAGTTTTGCTTTCTCATTTGCATAAATGTTACATCATATAAATTCTCTTTTCCTTTCTCCTGTCCATGTTTCTTCTTCACAGGTCTCCTGATCTTCTTGCTTTTCCTTATTCTGGGGACTGACTCCATCAGGCTGTGATGTAGTCTGTTTTAGACCTTCTACGTTAAATCCTTCACTTCGCATGCACTTCAAAACTTCAACTTCTATTTCTTTAACTTGTACTTTACTAATCGTCTTTTCTACATTAAATCTTTGTGCTTTTAGTCTTTTTATTGTGAAATTTTTCATATCTGGATGCCTTTGCCTGTTTTATCTTCGGATATCTTTGAAACTGCCTTCTGTATATTAGTTAACTTGGCTTTCTCCTTTGCATAAATATTGCACCATATCAAATATCTCTTTCTTTCCCATGTCCATATTTCTTTTGTATATTTTTCAAATATCTCTAGGTTTTGTTGTTTATATTTCCTCACTTCCTCAGAGGCTTCTTTTTCCAAAGAGATCAAAGTTTCTTGTTCTTTATACTGCTTTTCAAAAATCTGTTGTATTAATGAAAGCAAATTTGTATTTGAAGCTTGTGACAGTTTTTCCTGCGTAAGTATTTTTCTTTCCTCTAATTTCTCTCTTAATCATTTTGTATATCTTGTGTCTGAAAATTCTGGGCTTTTTACATAATAGTAACAATGCATAATTTCTTTCTTATCCTCAGTAGTCCACTATGTCATCTTTATGGCTCTTCTTTGGCCAATCAGGTTTTGTCATTTTTGTGGACTACTACTTCCTTCTACAACAGGGGGATCATCCTCCCCCCGAGCCTGGCCTGGCCCGGCCTGGCCCCATTGTAGGATATGCTTTCCAGAGAGGAGCATTGTATGGCCATACAAGTCCTCAGGGCCCTAGGACTCATGGCTGCCACAATTCCTATGTTGCCCCTCACCAGACTACACATTAGAAAAATACAGTGATATCTAAAATCAATGTGGTCCCAGCACTCTCACCCTCTAGATATCAGCACCACAGTGATGTAGTACATAGGTAGAGAGGCTCAACATCCTACCCCCTGGGCAGGCTGGCACAGGTAGTCTGGCACCTAGCCTCTCACCTGAAGCTTACATTTACAGTGGCATATATACCCTCTCAGCATAATGTATTGGCAGACTGTCTAAGCAGGGACATGGAGGACCCTCATAAATGGTTGCTGAACACAGAAAACTTCAAATCCATAACTCTCAGATGGGGACTTCTCAGATAGACCTCTTTGCTTCCCCCAAGCGTCACCTACTCCCACTTTTCTGCACAAGGAACCCATCACCTCTAGCCTGGAGGACATATGCCTTCTCTTTTCAGTGGACGGGGAAATTCCTTTAAGCATACCCCTCACAATCTGCATCCAAGACTCCTACTCAGAGCTCAGATGGAGTCTCCCACACTCCTGCTTCTGGAACATTTCTGGCAAATAATGCAATGGTTACTGCCTCTGTTTCACCTATCAAAGGGAAATTACTTGAGAATCCTTCCAAAATCAGATCTAATCACGCAACAGAAAGGGCATCTCCTTTATCCCAATCTGACTTCACTCAGTCTAGCACTCTGTATGATTGGATTCTAATCCCTACAACACACACCTTTTCTGAAGAGAGGGTTCAAGTCCTACAAGAAACCTAACATCAGGAAATCTTTCACAGCCAAGTGGAAGAGATTCTCACTGTGGTACCTTAAGCACAGACTCCAACCCCCTCTATCTGATACCCCCTACAGTACTTCAATACTCATGTTACATTCGTGGTTACCCTACTCATCCATTAAGGCACACTTTTTTGCCGTTAATGCTTGCCTAACTTTGGAGTCCACTGTCATGTCCAGGACCCTGAAGGAAGCCTATTGCCCCACCTTGGGACCTTATTTTTTGGGGGAAAAATATACTTTTCCCCATTTGAAGCAGTAGTTTCTGCTATTCTTAAATTCTGCACTTGGAAAATAGTGCTCCTCCTGGCCTTGATTTCAACCTGTATAGTCTGAGAACCCCATGCTCTTATGGCTATTCCATCATTCCTCATCTTCCACAAAAATAGGGTGAGCCTCAGGGCCAATCATTCCTTCATTCTAAATATGGTTACCGAGCTAACCCTAAGTCAGGCAATCAGTCTGCCTACCTTTTTCCAAAATCGCCAAAATAGAGTGGAAAGAATCTTACTCTCCTTAGACATTCACAGGTAATTGAGATTTTACCTGGATAAAACAATGGATATCAGAAAAATAGACCAACTGTTCACCTCCTTTATGGATTTCAGGTTAGGGCAGCCAGCTTTCAAACAAACTATTGCTTCCTGGATCTCAAAGGATATTTCCTTCTACTAATCTCACTATGGAAAGACTTTACCCATGTGGCCAAAAGCACATTCCACTCAACAAGCACTGGCTTCATCTGGGGCTTCTATAAGGGGGTGGATACCAGCTCCATTCTTTAAGGAGCTGTATGGTCGTCTATACACACTTTCACAAAACACTAAAAGCTAGATGCCTTCTCCAGGTCCAAGGCACTGTTTGCCAGAAGTATTCTGTCTGGCCTCCTGGACCCTTCTCTTCTCCTTTTCTTTAAGCGTGCCACTCTTCTTTCTCTACAGCTCTGAGACACAGTCCATCTGTTAAGAATACTGCAACAGTGACTCACTTAGGTCATAGTACAGTTGTTTAAGAACTTACCATAACAGTAAATGTCCTACGGATTGCCATAGCAGTATTCCTTCCCTCCCGACTTATACTCCTTCACTTATTTTTCTCTCTCTCCCTGTATTGGCAGAAACACTATGCCTTACACTCACAGATACACAAACATTATCCCAGGATATAACAGTTTTTATGAGGGGCAACTTTCTTATCTTTTTCAAACTAAGCCCCTCCTACCTGACCAGTCTCCTTCCTGGATTCTCTTCAGGCTGCTGCTGGCTTGGAGTTAGTCTGAGGATCTCGCACATATGTCCAATTTTATACCCCTACACTGATGAGCTGAGGTCATTATCCAGATGTACATCCTACGAAGGTAAAGCTTTACTACCCAGGATGAACATCAGTAAGCTACAACCCATCTGTTATGAATATTGCAACAGTGATCAGTAGGACATCAGATGTTATGGTAAGTTCTATATTCCAGCACTAAAGGTGAGTGCTCTTACCTGTTGTAGTACTAACATTAACTAATACACTGGAGACAGTTACTTATTTTTGTGCAGTTTATTTAATAGATCAAAATAAAGTTCATTCTTAGGAAAAAAAGCATACAGAAATAAACATTCTTTTTGTATAAATAAAATTTAAAAATGTTCTTTTAGTTCTTGAGTATGGTAGCTTTGGTCATGTTGCCATACACCTGGTACTTCACAGTAAGTCCACAAGGAACCTCTTGATACAACACAGGTAAATCCACTGGAAAGTTTCTTGTATTCCACAAGTAAGTAAATTCACAACTTCTGCTTGTAATTCCTACAAGAGTCTCAACTCTTAGTCCCTCTCTGAGACAGGCAAATGTCTTTACCATCTTGGGCTACAGCCTTTGCTTTTAACAATGCTTCATCAAGTGTTTCAAAATTAACCTCTGCTATCCTAATTTATACAGTGATGGTATATATGCACCATCACTGGATTCATACCACATTATGTGATGTATACACACACCTTAAAACAGCATTTTTAACACTTTTGACTGGCCACTGTCCCATAAAACACATTCCCAGCATAGATTACGTGGTTTCATAGGGAATGAAATCACTTATCAGACCAGGTAACCCATCTGCATTCCTATGGATACTGCCAGGCCTGTATCATATAGTGAAATTGCATGCTATCTCCTTTTGAATTCAACCTTATGTTGACATCCTGTTATTTATACAACCACTGTAGGAGAGCACGGTCAGTTACCAGAGTGAAGCTGCATTCTAATAAGTAATGCTGGAGGGATGTAAGTGTCCACTTAATGTTGAGACGTTCACACAAAGTTGCAGTTTATTTTTTTTTTCTCAGATATAAATGACTTTTCTTTGAGTAGTACACAACATATTTCTCTCCATCTACTTTCTGAGGTAACACATTGTCTAACTCCACACGAGTTGCATCGGTGTATACAACAAAAAATTTACTAAAGTCAGGGGCAGTCAGGACTGGTTCTGAACATAGCATAGTTTTCAAGTTGTCAAAAGCACCTTACAATGCTGGGTACAAACGTTTGTAAGCAACATGCTAGTTAAAAAAAATAGTTTCATTTTCATTTGGTACTGGGTATTGTCCAGGTTTTGACAGTTTCTATTTTATCTGTTTGAGGTCTAGTTACCAGTCTAGTTACCCCTTTCACAGTCCCATAGTCTAGGGTGCTGCTGTTTGAGGTCTAATTACCCCTATCACAGTCCCATAGCCTAGGTTGTTGTCTTAAGTCATGCAAAGCTTACTTTTGGCCACTTTAAGTGCAAGTCCTCCCTGTTTTAGAGAGTCCAGTACAGCTTGTACATTGACTAACTGTGATCCCACTGCTCTGAATAAATTTCTGTGTCATCAAGGGACAGGCATGAGGTTTCAGAGCCTTATCCATGAGCTTTTGAAAGGTGACAGGAGTTCTGTGAAGTGTAAAGGGTAAGACAGCATAATGAAAAAGGCCTTTTGGGTGGAAAATGTCATCTTCTCCTTCTGGCTTTATGGGTAAGATGAATATGCTAGTACCTTTTTGTGAAGTCTATGGTAGTTAAAAACCTTGCTCTGCTTAGGCTCTGAATGAGTTTATCCACTCCAGACATTGAGCAAGTGTTAAATTTGGATATGTTATTTAACTTTCAGAAATTTAAAATATGGAATACAAAAGGAAAACCATGATACAAAGAACAAAACATGTAAAAACATAGCACACTGCACAGTCAAGCTTCCAAGGCTTTAATATAATTATCAGGTTCCTCCCCAAAATAAATGGACTTCTTCAACTCTAAATTATATAATATAGATACTACATTTAAAGCACCATAAAATCACATGATACAAAACAACCACTTGCAATTAGACCTAACCAGTTGCAATACAAAAATGCAACAATAAATTCCAAATATTTATTAAAAACTGCAATACAGGTAAATAACATCACAATGCAAAAGCACATTTTTAAAAGACATATCTGCATAAAATCTGTTGTTTAGCATCTCTAAGTTTAAACACACTGTTAAATGATTTATTTTCATTCTTAATTCCAGGAAGTCTGCAAGCTTTCTGTTTTCACCTCCATAACAGCTCTCTGTATTCAACTGCCCCCCCGAAAGTTTAAATTGGACTCAGGTAGCTATATTGACCAAAATAGAAACAAACCTTATTATGTTTACAATAAACATGATAATCAAAGCAAAGGATTGCAACAACTCTTCTTAGAGAAGAATGACTGGGTATTTCAGACTAGTGTTTATTACCACACAATTGTGCTGGGTTTTAAAATATATTTTTTGTTAGATAACATATATAGTATTAAGTCTCCAATTTGATAAGTACAGCAATGTCTAATATTGTTCAATGGCAAAATTCAAACATAAATAGACACACACAAACATATCCACTGAGAGCTATCCAGCTATTTCTGAAACTACAATACATAAAAGTTTCCATTAGAAATAAACAAGAAATGGACTAATTCTTGAAAAAGAGTAAAAAGTCCTTCAAAATGATAGGACTGTACAATAAAAAACCCTTGAGGGACATAAAGAAGTTGATTGTTAAGTACTGTACTGCAGCTTAGGGGTAGGTATTATAAGGAAATAATATGTCTTCCTGGAATGGGGGAGTCCATTCATTTTTGGTGCTGAACCTGACAATGCTCTTGTGCAGTATGCTATATTCACAACATGAAAAAACTAAAAAGCAAGGTAGGATGAAGAAATACACAAAAACAAAAATTCATCCAATTTTTAATTAAACAGATTAAGCGCTTTCATCCACAGGGACTTTATAAAAATGCAAACCATACAAACTGGCTATTATTTAAATATATATACGATCCAATGAACAACACCAGACAATTTAAATGTAAGCTATCTAATAAGTATCTAATATAGTTAGTATTATGTAAAAAACATTTGATACTGATGGTTTCACTTAAGCCAGGAAATTTAACAGCCTGCAGTTTAATTTGTCACATGGTCTCACACATTTCTAAAAAATTCTTAGAATTGAATTTCAACCCCTGTAATCTAAAGGTACATACTCTAAAACAGTAAAATATATTTTTTTAAAAGTACAAGAGAGATATGTTTATATTTTGTCTTTGTTGTTGATGGAATACAAATTCCCTTTGATGCATTTAAATAGCCTATGAGTTGTCATGCCAACATAAACGGCATTACATTGTGAACACAAGGCAGTATAAGACAACACCAGCAGCATTGCAATTAACATGTTCAAAAATCTTAATAGATCTATCAAAATGACATACTAAACAAGCTCTGATCCTTTAGACTTATAGTTTCAGCTGCTGGGAGTATGACCAATCGCATTTCCGTATTTTTAGATTCCTTATTAAATCCCTTAGTGCATAAATTAAATAGTTTTATCATTGTATAATATGCATTTAAATACTTGCCATTTTGTACATTTTTCAGTATATTCTTTTTCTATAATGCTATTAAGAACTATTTATATTTGTGTGCAAGATGAGTACTGTAACACAGTTCTTAATATATTGTAATTAGCTGCAGGAAGATATGTGCCCAAGCAACCCACATCCCAAAGCTCTGTAATAATATAAACACAGACAGACTCCTCTTCATGTAAGGATGCACACCTAAATCCTTGATAAGGAGGCAGTCTGCCCTCATCATCTTTTTTCTTTACAAGTAATGATAAATGTTGTGCTCTGTGGATGGAGAGCTTACATCATAAATCGTTTTTGGAGCATTCAAACTGTAGTATCCTGCCCTTCAATGCTATAGATTGAGGTAGATACATGTAAGTATAAGGGAAGTCTCCATGCCTGATTTATGTACATGTAAGTATAAGGGCAGTCACCATGCCTGATTTATGCTCTCCCTGCCCTCCTAGAATGCAACAGGACTAAACCTGCTAATGATGTGGGAGCTGAAACTTCAAAACTGATCCTACTTAAACTTTTACAGTTATAGTGATTTGTTCACATAACTGTAATATGTATATTTTATCATACAGATCACTGCTGCAGTGAAATTAGGTTTACTATCAAAATGTTGAGGTGACTTACGTCGACTATTCACATCCCCAACCTGGAATAATGAATCGACATTCGACCGCTCACCATACAGAAAAAAACATCCGCTACAAGGTGGAAAATTTCCTACCATTTTGCAGAGGGGGCAAGCCCTCCATTCACCCCCACAACCCCTGCTACTTATATATTCTAACTTCAAGATCGCACTACAGTGAGGAAAAGGGTAATTTCCTGATCCCCAGTGTAGTGCACTTCAAAACACTAATGCTCCAAACTAACACAGTTTCCATATCAACATTTCAAAGTCGACAGGAATTGTGTTCACAGTTTTTCCTTTCTGCCACTCCATGTTTGTCCTTATCACTGTTGAGGTAGGTTACCTCAACATTTTGATAGTAAACCATAACATTATTGACATATGGGGTGACTTCCACAGCTATATCAGGAAAGAGAGGTGGAAAAAGCAGCAATATGTCCTTTTGAGTCTTAATCAAAACTGGGTCAAAATGGAGATGATTCCTTGTAAAGACTGTGGTTACATATAGCTACTTGACAGGGTGTGAATAATAGTGTAGTAGACAGTATATTAACAAAAGGGAGGTAAACGGGGAAACAACAGAGACTTAACTGTAAAGCATGTATCTGAGATTACCTAAAACAATGAATGCCAGAAGTTACATGTGAGGAAGATGGTTATTGGGGAGGGAAGAGTTAACAGGGAGAAGGAAGGTGAGAAAGGGGCCATACATCAGTATTACAGAATTGTAAAGCAGTAGAGTTTGTGATTTAGGCTGCTTTATTTGAAACGGCAATTGATTCAGATAAACTAAACACCTACTCACTGTAACCAAATTCTGATAAAAGGTGGAACAGGACTACCTAACCTTATTTTATTAGTAGTGTTAATAACAACAGAATAAAATAGTGACTAAACAAAAACAAATCCAAAAATGTTTAAATTGCTAAGCTGTACAAATGAAGTTGTGATGAAATACATTGCATATTTCTTTTGCTCTTATAATAATATACTTTCAAGTAATCTTTTATTTATGAAGAGTACAGACTGCAGTGTGAACTGCAGACAACACTTGTGAGATCACAGTTGCATGACCCTACAAGGAACCTCCAGCAGAGGTCTCAGTCTGGAAAGGACATTGACGAGGTTTATGTCACTCATGTACCACAGCTTCCATCAGAGTATAACTGCCACCAAAACCCTGAATGTGACATTTGAACACCTGTGGCCCATCACCTGATAGAGCTTCTACAACGGCATACTCAGCAGGTGAAGGTGTATGACAAGTTTTCTCTCCCTCCTTCTCCAAGACATCTGTCAGGACATGGCTGCAGCAGGAGCTCTGAATGTGACACAACTAAGAGATTTCACACAAAGAAAGAAATGCATAAATGTGGTAAATTCAGTAAGTCTTTCACATGTGCCAGGGGCTGGATAAAGCAAGCCATTCACACAGGATTAAAACCATTTAAATGTACTGAAAGCAGTCACCGACAGCATTATGCCATTTACACAGTTACAATAGTAGTAGGAGCAATGGGTCTTATAAAACAGAATCTACAATTGTATTTAGGTATGTTACTAATCCATGTAACCCCAAATTAATTGCAGAAAGAGTCATTACTGGGCACATTGTGGGTGCTGTGAAGAACACTTTTGGCTGACATCAAAGATTGAAACAATACTAATTTCATAAACTTTAATTGTGCTCTGGCTTAGGAATGGGCTCCATTCCCATCATAGTATTAGAAACCCAAAAGATTTGGAGAAATAAAAAAAGAGTGAAGCAATAAAAATGTACTGAATGTGTTAAGTGCTTCTCACATCTCAGCAGTCACTCACACAGGCTTGTATAGAAAGAAATATGGACATGGGAAAGAAAGAGAGATTTTGATATGGTGCAATATTTATGCAAAGGAGAAAGCCAAATGAATCAATGTAAAGAATGTAGCCCCAAAGATATTTGAAGAGAAATAGAGGCAATGGCATCTGGGTATGGAAAATTTCACAATAAAAAAATAATACCACAGAGATGAAATGTAGAAAAGAAGATCAGTAAAGAAGAAGTTAAAAAATAGAAGAAATTGTGGAGTTTCTGTGAAGGGAAAGATTTGATGGAGGTCTAACACAGGTTATATCACAGCAGGATGGAGTGAGTCCCCAAAGCAGGGAGAAACAGGAAGATCAGGAAACTTCTGAAGAAGAAATATGGACATGGGAAAGAAAAAGCGGTTTAATATGGTGTACTATTTATGCAAAAGAGAAAGCAAAACTAATCAATACAAAAAGAGCTTTACTAAAGATATTTGAAGAGAAATACAGACAAAGAAATCCTGACATGGAAAACTTTACAATACAAAAAATAAGACTAAGAGGAAAAGTAGAAAAGGAGATTAGTAATTGAGAAGTTAAAGAAATAAAAACTGAGGTTATGGAGTTACCTGCAAAGTGAAGGATTTAGTGTAGAAAATCTAATTCAGAAAACACCACAACAGGATAAAGTAATGGATATGGAAAAAACAGTGGAACAGGAAGCAATTGGTCAGGTACCATATGAAGATAATTTGCAGCCTTCCACAGGAAACCAGTATAAATGTTCACTTGAAGCTACACAGCAAGGGAAGGAACAAGAAACTGTGGAAACGGATGCAGTCAATGCTGAGGAGTGATAAGCCAGTGAGTTCCCATATGATAGAGCAACGGAGGGCACAGGATGAAATTGATGAGACTGTATCACAGAAAGATGCTATAGACCCTTCCATAGAATGACCACAAGAATTGGAAAACAAGGGATGTACCCTCAGTTTGGAAGAAAATGAGCTAAGAGAAGAATTGCTTAATTTAATACACATGGACAGATATATCAAGATCAATGAAAGAAATAGACTGCTGAAGGTTATTAAAATCCAAAAAGTCAGATGTCTGATAAAACAAATGAACACAGAAATTAGGACTGTTCATAGAGATCAATGTGATATAACAAGTATACAGGATATATTACTGTGCAGCTAAATTAACAACTGATAAAGTTCTACCAAAATAACACGGGGTAGTGAGAGAAAGGAAGGAGAAATTGAATACCATCATGGAAATATCAAATAGAGTAAATTATAAACCATTTAAGACAAGAAGTGTCACTGTTAGAAAACTATAGAAAAGGTAACAGATCAACAAAAATACTAAGAAAGATAGATGTGATAAAAGCAATATGCAATATTAGAACAGATCAGGATCTATGATGTACTATCACAAACTAAAAATTTCAGCACAGGTGGAAAAACTTAGAAGATGCAAAGATAAATATAATGGAAAAGTGCAAAATAAGCAATTTATTGATGACCCAAAAAGGTTTTATAGAGAACTGGGAAATAATGTAAAAGGAATTGAAAGACTGCCAAAAAAAGCAGAAATAGATACATAGGTTCATAGGTTGATACTAGGCTATCAGCCCTAGGGTCTATACAAGCCTAGCCATAACAATTCCCTAGCTATTTCTTCCCACACTATTTACTTCCCTGGACCCCTGTCTAGCAGGGCGACTGACGTGATCCCTGGGGTGAATTTCCTTTCTCCCATCCAATCGTCAAGGTTCCTTTTGAAGAGGGCCAAAGAGGCACTCTGCTTGATATGTATGGGCAATCTATTCCAGAGTCTGGGGAGTCTCTGGGTCAGGAACCTATCCCTCCAGCATGTTTTGTTTATTGTGATGACAAGGTTTAGATCCCTGGAGCGTGTGGCTCTGAGGGATTGGGATTTCTTTAAGTGTAGCATGTCCAACAGCTCTGGGTTTGACATGGCCTTGTATGTTAAGCAGAGATCGCCTCTGAGTAGACGATATGCGACAGAGTATAGCTGGTGTTTTTTAAGGTGGTCAGCATAGGGCATCTGCTTTAGGCCTGTGATTCTTTTAGTGAGGTATTTCTGCAGCCTTTCCAGTTGTTGCAGATGTCTTGAGAGGTGCATACTAAACGGGGCATTGTATTCTATAATGGGTCTAATGAGGGATGAGTACAGTGGGACAATGACCTCCTTTTTTCTGGATGAAAAGCTCTTAGTGATGAGGTGTGCCACATAGAAGGATTTCCTGACTGTTGTGGCGATGTGGTTATCGAAGGTGAGACCACTGTCCACCTGTGTCCCCAAGTCTCTTATCACACTTTCGGTGTTTAGTGTACTGCCACCTATATGGTAATTCACTGGTACATGTCTTTTCCCAAAGGGGATAACTATACATTTCTTGGCATTGAACTTGAGCCCATGGCTCTGGCAACAAGCATCTGTTTCTGTAAGGCCCTTTTTTAGAGTATCCACATCATTTGGGGATTCAATAACAGCTCCCAGTTTACAGTCATCTGCGAACTTTGTTATCCAGATTCCCTTAGTGTTGGCCTGTACTTCAGAGACGTAGATGCCAAACAAGAGCGGTCCCAGGACCGAACCCTGAGGTACTCCCCTTGTCACTTGTCTGGAGCTGGATTTGGAGTTGGCTACTTTTACAGTGTGGGTTCTATCAGTAAGTCAGTTAGCAACCCATTGGGTGACGTAGGGATTAATGCACAGCTTAGCAAGTTTATCTATGATTCCAGAGTGGGGGATGGTGTCAAAGGCCTTGGCAAGGTATAGATAGGCTGTGTGGACCACCTTACCCTTGTCCATGGCTCTGGAGACTGATTCGAAGAAGTCAATCAGGTTCAGGAGACAAGATCGGCCCTTCACGAACCCAAACTGGGTGGGGTCCAGTGTTTGGAGGTTGCCAATGTCTTTGTCTATAAGTTCCATGATAATATGCTCCGTGGCCTTGCAGATAAGGCTTGTTTGACTGATGGGACGGTAGTTTCCGGGATCCAAGGTGGATCCCTCCTTGTGGAGTGGGATAACTGTAGCTCTGCACCACTCAGTGGGCATGAAACCTGAGGTGAGGCTATGATTAAACATGACACTTAGGTGAGGTGCCAGTTCATATTGTAGTTCATGTAGTACACAGCCCGGCATGTCATCTGGTCCCATGAAAGCTGTATTCTTAGCTTTGGAGAGTGCATGTTTTACCTGTGTGGCTGTTAATATCGGAATTTGGCAATCTTCTGGTGTTGAGATGGGTCATTCAGGGGGTGAGAGGGGGGGAAGTTGGCACTGAATTGATTTGCCAGGATATTGGCAATATCCTTGGGATCAGTATATTTAATGCCATTCTGTTTTAGCTCAGAGCAGATCTGAGCATTGCCATTTAGATTCTTGACATAGTTATAGAATGCCTTGTGGTTGTCTTTGGAATCTTTGGCAATTTTATTTTCGTAACTAGCTTTGGAGGATTTTATGAGGGATCTCAGTTTCTTACTGAGGCTGTTAAGGAAGTTTTTTGCATCCTGGGATTTTCCTCTTTTCTGCAACAGTTTCTTCCTTTTGTTGTAAAGTTTGTTTATGGCAGGGGACCACCAGATTGGCTTCCTTTTTTTGGATGAGAGCATCTTGGTTCTATTTGGGATGGCACGATTCATGCATGAGTGGATGTGCTCGTACAGTGCCTTAGTGTAGGATTCAGCAGATGAACTTTCAGTCCCCATCTGCATGGGTGTCATGAAGTTTGTCACTTCTGATTTGAGTAGCATGAAGTTGACTTTGGAGAAGTTTTTATGGAGGTTTCCTTACTGGGGGGTGGGGGTTGGGGGGGGATGTGGATGTTAAGAGTGATTAGCTTATGGTCAGATCTGACTAACGAGGGGGTGACCATAGGTGTGGAGCATTTATTTCCCATGTTGGTAATGACCAGGTCTAGGATATTGGAGCCCCTGGTGGGACTATGGATTAGTTGATCCAGGGCATTGGAATTTATGAATTCCAAGAACCGTTGGGCAAAGGTGTTGGTACATGAGTAGTTTTCCCAGTTAATCGCAGGGTAGTTAAAATCACCCAGTATTAGGGTGTTTGATTCTATCTTAATATTTTCCATTATGTTTAGAAAGGTGTAGTGAGAATCTTGGGGCATGGTGGGGGATCTGTAACAAGCTACAATTTGTATTGCAGTCTTACCTAGTGTTAGTTGCACCTGGAGAATTTCAGACGCATTGTGTTGGGAAACTAGCCTGGTGGTGTGAATATCCTTGGTGAATATTGACACTCCTCCACCTTTAGTGTTTCGGTCCTGCTTTGGTGGCCAAAAACTGTGGTAAGAGTTGTAGCCTGGTATTGCAGGGGTGCTCTCTGGAGCCTTGAACAAGGTCTCAGTTACTGCACAGATATCGATGTTCTCCATTTTTAGGAGTGCCTCGAGAGAGTGCATTTTGAGGTTTAGACTTCTAGCAGTACCTTCAGATTTTGCATGCTTGTACCTGTTACAGTGGTGGTTTTGTCCTTTGCCTAAAAAAGGCACTATAGGGGTGGCAAGAGCCTTAGCCAGTAACCTGAATCCCAGGGGCGACAGGTGCAGACCATCTCTGACAAAG
>NC_056744.1:1669775145-1669818037 GCF_019279795.1 Protopterus annectens | reverse complement strand
AGTTAAATAAAAGGCAAACTGATATAGCTTTGGAAGTCACCCCATATGTCAATAATTTTATGGTTTACTATCAAAATGTTGAGGACAGTGATAAGGGCAAACATGGAGCGGCAGAAAGGCAAAACTGTGAACACAATTCCTGTCGACTTTGAAGTGTTGATACAGAGACTGTGTTCGCAGTTTAAAGCATCAGTATTTTGAAGTGCATTGCACTATATTGGGGATCAGGAAAATTACCCTTTTCCTCACTGTAGTGCGATCTTGGAGTTAGAATATATAAGTAGCAGGGGGTGTGGGGGTGCAAGGGGGGCTTGCCCCCCTGAAAAATGGTAGGAAATTTTCCACCTCGTAGCGGATGTTTTTTCTGCATGGTGAGCTGTCGAATGTCGATTCATTGTTCCAGGTCGGGATGTGAATAGTCGAGGTAAGTCACCTCGACATTTTGATAGTAAACCTAATTTCACTGCAGCAGTGATCTGTATGATAAAATATACATATTACAGTTATGTGAACAACTCACTATAACTGTAGAAGTTTAAGTAGGATCACTTTTGAAGTTTCAGCTCCTACACCATTAGCAGGTTTAGTCCTGTTGCATTCTAGGAGGGCAGGGAGAGCATAAATCAGGCATGGTGACTGCCCTTATACTTACATGTTCATAAATCAGGCATGGAGACTGCCCTTATACTTACATGCATCTACCTCAATCCATAGCATTAAAAGGCAGGATACTGCAGTTTGAATGCTCCAAAAATGATTTATGATGTAAGCTTTCCATCCACAAAACACAACTTTCATCTTCACTGGTAAAGAAAAAAGATGATTTAGGTGTGCATGCTTACATGAAGAGGGGTCTGTCTGTGTTTATATTATTACAGAGTTTTGGTATGTGGGTTGCTTGGGCACACATCTTCCTGCAGCTAATTCCAATATAGTAAGAACTGTGTCACAGTACTTATCTTACACACAAATATAAATAGTTCTTGACAGCATTATAGAAAGAGAAAATACTGAAAAATGTACAAACTGGCTAGTATTTAAATTCACATTATACAATGATAAAACTATTTAATTTCTGCACTAAGGGATTTAATAAGGAATCTAGAAATATAGAAATGCCATTGGTGATACTCCCAGTAGCTGAAACTATGAGTCTAACAGGTATCAGAGCTTGTTTGATATGTAATTTTGATAGATCTATTAAGATTTTTGAACATATTAATTGCAATGCTGCTGGTGTTGTCTTTACTGCCTTGTGTTCACAATGTAATGCCATTTATGTTGGCATGACAACTCATAGGCTATTTAAAAGCATCAAAGAGCATTTGCATTCCATCAACAACAAAGACAAAATATAAACATGTCTCTCTTGTACTTTCAGATTACCTTTAGATAACAGGGGTCAAAATTCAATTCTAAGAATTTTTTAGAAATGTGTGAGACCATGTGGCAGATTAAACTGCAGGCTGATAAATTTCCTGGCTTAAGTGAAACCATCAGTATCAAATGTTTTTTTACATAATACTAACTATATTAGATACTTATTAGATAAACAAAAAACCCAGATGACCACTACGGCTTAAAAATAATAATTTTAATGTAGACAAGCGCTTTCACATAGAACACTATGCTTTTTCAAGTCTTCAGTATAAATGTAAAAGCACATACACATTTTATAGGTTCATAGGTTGGTACCAGGCTATCGGCCCTAGGGCCTATACAATCTTAGCCATAACAATTCCCTGGATATTTCTTCCCACAATATTTAATTCTCTGGACCCCTGTCTAGCAGGGCGACTGACATGATCCCCGGGGTGATTTTCATATCTCCCATCCAATCATCAAGGTTCCTTTTGAAGAGGGCGAAGGAAGCGCTCTGCTTGACATGTATGGGCAGTCTGTTCCAGAGTATGGGGAGTCTCTGGGTCAGGAACCTATCCCTCCAGCATGTTTTGTATATTGTGATGACAAGGTTTATATCCCTGGAGCGTGTGGCTCTGAGGGATTGGGATTTCTTTAAGTGTAGCATGTCCAACAGCTCAGGGTTTGACATGGCCTTGTATGTTAAGCAGAGATCTCCTCTGAGTAGACGATATGCCACAAAGTATAGCTGGAGTGTTTTTAGATGGTCAGCATATGGCATCTGCTTTAAGCCTGTGATCCTTTTAGTGAGGTATTTCTGTGGCCTTTCCAGCTGTTGCAGATGTCTTGTGATTACTCGTCCCTCATTTTTTCTGGATGAAAAACCCTTAGTGATGAGGTGTGCCACATAGAAGGATTTCCTGACTGTTGTGGTGATGTAGTTATTGAAAGTGAGACCACTGTCCACCTGAGTCCCTAAGTCTCTCATCACACTTTCGATGTTTAGTGTACTGCCACCTATGTGGTAATTCATGGGTACATGTTTTTTTTCCAAAGGAGATAACCTTACATTTCTTGGCATTAAGCTTGAGCCCATGGCTCTGGCACCAGGCATCTGTTTCAGTAAGGCCCTTTTGCAGAATATCCACACCATTTGGGAATTTAATAATGGCTCCCAGTTTGCTGTCATCTGTGAACTTTGTTAGCCAGAGTCCCTTAGTGTTAGCCTGTACTTCAGAGAAGTAGATGCCAAACAAGAGTGGTCCCAGGACTGAACCATGAGGTACTCCACTTGTCACTTGTCTGGAGCTGGATTTGGAGTCAGCTACCTTTACAGTCTGGGTTCTGTCAGTAAGCCAGTTGGCAACCCATCGAGTGACGTAAGGATTTATGCCCAACTTAGTAAGTTTATCTATGATTCCAGAGTGGGGGATGGTGTGGAAGGCCTTGGTGAGGTCCAGATAGGTTGTGTGGACCGCCTTACCCTTGTCCACAGCTCTGGAGACTGATTTGAAAAAGTCAATCAGGTTCAGGAGACAAGATCGGCCCTTCACAAACCCAAACTGGGTGGGGTCCAGTGTTTGAAGGTTGCCAATGTCTTTGTTTATAAGTTCCATGATAATGCGTTCCATGCCCTTGCAGATCAGGCTTGTCAGACTGATTGGATGGTAGTTCATGTAGTACACAGCCTGGGATGTCATCTGGTCCCATAGATGCTGTATTCTTAGCTTTGGAGAGTGCGGTTTCTACCTGTGAGGCTGGGATTACCAGAATTTGGCAATCTTTTGGTATTGAGATGGGCCCTTTAGGGGGTGAGAGGGGGGTGAAGTTGGCACTAAATCGATCTGCCAGGATATTGGCAATATCCTTGGGATCAGTATATTTATTGCCATTCTGTTGTAGCTCAGAGCAGATCTGGGCATTGCCATTTAGATTATTGACATAACTATAGAATGCCTTGTGGTTGTCTATGGAATCTTTGGCAATTTTATTTTCATAACTAGCTTTTGAGGATTTTATGAGGGATCTCAGCTTCTTACTGAGGCTGGTGAGGGAGTTTTTTGCATCCTGGGATTTTCCTCTTTTCTGCAACAGTTTCTTCCTTCTGTTGTATAGTTTGTTTATAGCAGGTGACCACCAGATTGGCTTCCTTTTTTTGGAGGAGAGCATCTTGGTTCTATTTGGGATGGCACGATTCATGCATGAGTGGATGTGCTCGTACAGTGCCTTAGTGTAGGATTTTGTAGTCGAACTTTCAGATCCCGTCTGCATGGGTGTCATGAAGTTTGTCACTTCTGACTTCAGTAGCATGAAGTTGGCTTTGGAGAAGTTTTTTAAGGAGGTTTCCTTACTGGGGGGTGGGGGTGGGGGTGAGATGTGGATGTCAAGGGTGATTTGCTTATGGTCAGACCTGACCAATGAGGGGGTGACCACTGGTGTGGAGCATCTATCTCCCATGTTGGTAATGACCAGGTCTAGGATATTGGAGCCCCTGGTGGGACAATGGATTAGTTGATCCAGGGTGTTGGAATTTATGAATTCCAATAACCGTTGGGAAAAGGAGTTGGTACCCGAGTAGTTTTCCCAGTTAATGGCAGGGTAGTTGATATCACCCAGTATTAGGGTGTTTGGTTGTATCTTAATATTTTCCAGTATGTTTAGAAAGGTGTAGTGAGAATCTTGGGGCATGGTGGGGAATCTGTAGCAAGCTACAGTTTGGATTGCAGTCTTACCTAGTGTTAGTTGCACCTGGAGAATTTCAGATGCATTGTGTTGGGCAACTAGCTTGGAGGTGTGAATATCCTTGGTGAGTATGGACACTCCCTCATCTTTAGTGTTTTGGTCTTGGTTTTGTGGCCGAAAAGTGTGGTAAGAGTTGTAGCCTGGTATTGCAGGTGTGCTCTCTGGAGCCTTGAACCAGGTTTCAGTTACTGCACAGATATCAATGTTCTTCATTTTTAGGAGTGCCACGAGAGAGTGCATTTTGAGGTTTAGACTTCTAGCATTGAGTAGCATTACCTTCAGATTTTTCATGCTTGTATCTGTTACAGTGGTGATTTTGTCCTTTGAAACTTGCCTAAAAAAGGCACTATAGGGGTGGCAAGAGCTTTAGCCAGTAACCTGAATCCCAGGGGTGATAGCTACAGACCATCTCTGGCAAAGCATCGTGGTTTGTCGATCATGTCTTCCCAGGCAGACAGATACTGTATCCCCTTTGAATGACACCAAAGCTTAGCCAATTGCTGAAGTTAATCATTTTGTCCTTATACTGTGGTATAATTCTGGGTGATGGCAGGATGCTATTCAGGGCTAGGGTCATACCTGCCTGGGCCACACGATCTGAGAGCTCTTCCATGTCCTCTTTTCATGTAGTCCAAGGAGGTATGTCTCAAGTCATTCACTCCAGCATGGACAATGACAAGAGTCGTATTTGTACTTGTTGTGGAGTGACTTGAGTGCATGCGTTATATGTGGTGGATCCTGGCACTCAACAGGCAGCTGACTGTAATTTTCTCCTTGTTCAGCCTGGTGAGTGGGACATCAGTGTGCCTGACTATAGAGTCACCTATGACTAAAGTGTCAGGTACATTGTTTTGCCTTAGGGGCTGTTGTTGGGTGGCACACTGGTGTTGTGAGCTATGTGTCACTTTGGTTGTGACTGGTGTTTGTTTGTGTTTCAGCTTTGGAGGTCCTTGTTGCTTGGGCAGGCTGAAGTTAAGGGCCTACGCATATGTGGCTTTAATGTTGCTATGTGTGGGTGTTGATGGTGTGGATTTTGAAGGGCTATGAGTTGCTTGAGGTGTAGTGCAGGTGTTAACCTTTTCCTCTTGACTGTCTCGTACAATCTTAGCCGGAGAGAGCTTTGCTTCTAGTTTGGCTATGTAAGTGCATCTCTCGCAGGTTGCAGTGCTGGGTGGTAGAAGGAGAAGGTTGTCTGTGTACATGAGACAGTTGCCGCATTGCCCCAGTATGCCCAGATTCACCAGGTGGACAGGAGAAATCACCGGAAGCTGACCCTTGGACATGCCTGTTTAGGTGATTTTTTTGTAAAGTATAAGAGCTGTTTTCCCTTACCTTTGCAAGGTACTTTGCAATTATAGGCTGTTTAATGTCTATGATTAATTTCTCCTTATTGACAAGGACAGTTGAGTGCTTGTATCAGTTTCAGGCTTCCTAGTGCTTTCCAGCAGGTTCTAGAGCAAGTGCTAGTCACAGGGGTTCAGATTTTAGTGCTACTACTGAGAAACCAGCTCGTTCTAAGGGAAAATTTGAAGAGCAGACTTTCTGACACCTGGAATAGTTTAACTGTAGCCTCATGGTGCTGCACGATGCGAAAAATGTGCAAGCACACGCGTTTTTAAGCCAGAAAGTTGAAAGAGATAGAAATTACAATTTCAGAGCTGGAAACCACTCCTCTAGTGTTAGAAAGGCAGTACACTGCTCACCACTCCCACTGGTAAGTAGTTGGACTTCCCTCTACCACAGGAAGGTCCGGATAGCTCTGAACCCAGAAAATAAAGTCCTGAGACAAGCAAAGCCTGGGATCTGGACTGGCTAGGAAAGGTGGGAAACGAGCAAACAAGACAGTATTTTTTTTTGTTAAAACAGGCTAAACAATGCAATAATACAGTAAATAAACACAGAAAAGGCTAACACACTTGAGTGTGTCGTCCTAAAACAGTAAATGCAATTAAAACTCTACAAAATTGGCAATTTAAAACTTTTTAAATGAAGCAAGGCAAGTGCACAACTGAAAAACGATTTAAGAGGCAGTAATACAGCAGAATAAGTAGCTAGTCTACATATACAGAGAAGTCTATTTATACAGAAAAGCAGCTAAAGCACACAATTCAGATGTAGTGCAACCTAGAGCACTTGAGTTGTAGCAATATTAAGGCAAATACAGTTATAATAAATGCTCTAAAATATACTCTATATTTCCAAAATGTTTGAAAAGCACAGTCAGAACACAAGGAGATTCAGGAATTTTTTTTTAAAGGGAGAAAGGAGGAATAGAAGGCCTTCTTAGATGTTTTCTCTGTATTAGGTAGAATGAGCTAATGACACTAGAATGAGACAAGTGTCCCAGACCAAATCTACAGCAGGGGTGGGCAACTGCAAAGTCACCAAGTATAACAACAAGACATCAACAGGGAGGGAGGGTGGGGATCAATACTAAAGCTATTAGCCTACACTCTTTAGACAGTAAACACTACAGAAAGCCACAAAATTTAAGTTTTTAAGCAGATAAAGGAGCAAAGAGACTCTACAGAATGCTTTTAACTGCAAACAAATCAATTACCCCTGCAGATTAGTTAATAGCAAGAAAATGCAGTAAAAACTATGCAGCAGGCAATAAAAAGTGCTATATATAAATTGCTAGAAACAATAATCAGTATAAATAAGCCAAAAAAACAGGATACTTATAAATCTCAGATCAGAGTTGTAGTCAATACCCCTCCTACACTCTGCTCAGTGTGTATAGACAGAAATCCTCTCAAAGTTAGGGCTTAAATACCAGAAGATACAACCTTAGACAACGTTTTTTTTTTAAAAAGCACAAAAGAACCAGCCCCCACTAGCCAGCAGCCAATTAACACAATCCAGCCAAGGTAAAGAAAGGCTTCTGCTAATTCAAGATGGCCTGTTCATGTGCTTTGAATAATCACTGTAAAGACAAACAGGCCCAGAGCCAGCAAATCTGAACTAGGACTATACTAAAGCTATTAGCCTACACTCTTTAGACAGTAAACTCTAAAGAAAGTCACAAAATGAAAGTTTTTAAACAGATAAAGGAGGAAAGAGACCCTACAGAATGCTTTTAACTGCAAACAAATCAGTTACCTGTGCAGATTAGTTAATAGCAAGAAAATGCAGTAAAAACCATGGAGCAGGCAATAAAAAGTGCTATATATAAATTGCTAGAAACAATAATCAGTATAAATAAGCCAAAAAAACAGGATACTTATATATCTCTGATCAGAAGACTTCATCAGTAAGTTAATTTAAAAATCAATTATACATCAATTAAAACAAATCAATTACTCAATTCAGTCTCATACTCATTTAAAGAGGATGAGCCTCCAATTCTAATTTAATACACACACAGTTGTTTAACCCTGGATATACGTGTGCTTGTAATTTTAAAATCCACTTTAAATATGCATGTTCTACTTGATTATTAAAATTACTTCCTCTCTTGTCATTAACAATATGTAAAACTCTAAAACCAAATTCATGTGCAGGAAACTCCATAATGTGCTAGAGCATTTATTTTTATTCTTAACATCATACATATGTTGATATATCTATCTCTAAGCCGTTTCTGCATTTTGCCTGTATAAAAGCATTTACATGCTTTACACTCTGCCATATAGACTAGATTAGTTGTATTGCAGGTGACATGTTGTTCATTGGATAGTATATATTTAAATAATAGTCAGTTTGTATGGTTTGCATTTTCATAACGTCCCTTGTGGATGAAAGTGCTTAATCTGTTTAATTAAAAAAAACTTCTGATTATTTAATTGGTACCTTGCCTTGGATGAATTTTTGTTTTTGTGTATTTCTTCATCCTACCTTGCTTTTTAGTTTTTTCATGTTGTGAAGATAGCATAATGCACAACAGCATTGTCAAGTTCAACACCAGAAATGGACTCCCCCACTCCAGGAAGACATATTATTTCCTTATAATACCCACCCCTAAGCTGCAGCACAGTACTTCATCAACTTCTCCTTGTCCCTCAAAGATTTTTTTATTGTACAGTCCTATAATTTTGAAGGACCTTTTACTCTTTTTTAAGAACTAGTCCATTTCTTGAAGAAGTCCATTTATTTTGGGGAGGAACCTGATAATTATATTAAAGCCTTGGGAGCTTGACTGTGCAGTGTGCTTTGTTTTTACATGTTTTGTTCTTTGTATCATGGTTTGCCTTTTGTATTCCATATTTTGAATTTCTGAAAGTTAAATAACATATTCAAATTTAACACTTGCTCAATGTCTGGGGTGGATGAACTCATTGACAGGCTAAGCACAGCAAGGTTTTTAACTACCACATACTTCACAAAAGGGTACTAGCATATTCATCTTACCCATAAAGCCAGAAGAAGATGGCATTTTCCACCCAAAAGGCCTTTTTCATCATGTTGTTTTACCTTTTACACTTCATGGAACTCCTGTCACCTTTCAAAAGCTCACGGATAAGGCTTTGAAACCTCATGCCTGCCCTTTGATGACAGCCATTTATTCGGAGCAGTGGGATCACAGTTAGTCAATGTACAAGCTGTGCTGGACTCTCTAAAACAGGGAGGACTTGCACTTAACGTGGCCACAAGTAAGCGTTGCATGACTGAAGACAGCAACCTAGGCTATGGGACTGCAAGAGGGATAATTAGTCCACAAACAACAGCAACCTAGGCTATGGGACTGTGATAGGGGTGATTAGACTTCAAACAGCAGCACCCTAGACTATGGGACTGTGAGACAGGTAACTAGACTGGTAACTATACCTCAAACAGATAAAATAGAAACGCAATACCCAGTACCAAATGAAAATGAAACTATTTTTTTAAACTAGCATGTTGCTTCCAAAAGTTTGTACCCAACTTTGTAAGGTGCATTTGACAACTTGAAAACTATGCTATGTTCAGAACGAGTCCTGACTGCCCCTGACTTTAGTAAAATTTTTGTTGTATACACTGATGCAACTCGTGTTGAGTTAGACACTGTGTTACCTCAAAAAGTAGATGGAGAGAAATATGTTGTGTACTACTCAAAGAAAAGTTATTTATATCTGAGAAAAAAAAATATTCTGCAACTGAGTGTGAACGTCTCAACATTAAGTGGGCACTTACATCCCTCCAGCATTACTTACTAGAATGCAGATTCACTCTGGTAACTGACCGTGCTCTCCTACAGTGGTTGTATAAATAACAGGATGTCAACATAAGGTTGAATTCAAAGGAGATATCATTCAATTTCACTATATGATACAGGCCTGGCAGTATCCACTGGAGTGCAGATGGGTTACCTGGTCTGATAAGTGATTTAATTCCCTATGAAACCGCTTAATCCATTCTAGGAATGTTTTTTATGGGACAGTGGCCAGTCAAAAGTATTAAAAATGCTGTTTTAAGGTGTGTGTATACATCACATAATGTGGTATGAATCCAGTGATGGTGCATATATACCATCACTGTATAAATTAGGATAGCAGAGGTTAATTTTGAAACACTTGTTGAAGTAGTGTTAAAAGCAAAGGCTGTAGCCCAAGATGGTAAAGACATTTGCCTGTCTCAGAGAGGGAATTTGAGGGACTAAGAGTTGAGACTCTTGTAGGAATTACAAGCAGAAGTTGTGAATTTACTTACTTGTGGAATACCAGAAACTTTACAATGGATTTACCTGTATTGTATCAAGAGCTTCCTTGTGGACTTACTGTGAAGTACCAGGTGTGTGGCAACATGACCAAAGCTACCATACTGAAGAACTAAAAGAAAATGTTTAAATTTTATTTATACAAAAATAATGTTTATTTCTGTATGCTTTTTGTTTTCTAAGAATGAACTTTATTTTGAGCTATTAAATAAACTGCACAAAAATAAGTAACTGTCTCCAGTGTATTAGTCAATGGTAGTACTGCCCAACAGGTAAGAGCACTCACCTTTAGTGCTGGAAGATAGAACTTTCCATAACATCTGATGTCCTACTGATCACTGTTGGAATACTCTTAACAGATGGGTTGTAGCTTACTGACGTCCATCCAGGGTAATAAAACTATACATTCGTAGGATGTACATATGGATAATGATCTCAGCTCATCATTGTCAGGGTATAAAATTGGACATGTGCGAGAGCCTCAGACTAACTCCACGCCAGCAGCGTCTTGAAGAAAATCCAGGAAGGAGACTGGTCAGCTAGGGAGGCCTAGTTTGAAAAAGATAAGCAAGTTCCCCCTCATAAAAGCTGCAATATCCTGTAATAATGGTTGTGTATCTGTGAGTGTAAGGCATAGTGTTTCTGCCAATAGAGAGAGAGAGAGAGAAAGAGAGAGAGAGAAAGAGAGAGAGAAAAATAAGTGAAGGGGTATAAGGTGGAAGGGAAATAATACTGCTATGGTGATCTGTAGGACACTTACTGTTATGGTAAGTTCTTAAACAACTGCACTATGACCTAACTGACTCACTGTTGCATTATTCTTAACAGATGGATGAGTCCCAGAGCTGTAAAGAAGGGTGGCAGGCTTAATGAACAGGAGAAGAGAAGGATCCAGCAGGCCAGACAGAATACTTCTGGCAAACAGTGTCTTGGACCTGGAGAAGGCATCTAGCTTTTAGTGTTTTGTGAAAGTGTGTATAGATGACCACATAGCTCCTTAAAAAATGGACCTGATATCTACCCCCTTATAGAAGCCCAAGATGAAGCCAGTGCTTGTTGAATGGCATGTGCTTTTGGCCACATGGGTAAAGTCTTTCCATGGTGAGATTAGCAGAAGGAAATATCCTTTGAGAACCAGGAAGTAATTGTTTGTTAACTGGCTGCTCTAACTTGAAATCCATAAAGGAGATGAATGGTTGGTCTATTTTTCTGATATACTTAGTTTTATCCAGGTAAAACCTCAATTACCTGTGAATGTCTAAGGAGAATAAGATTCTTTCCACTCTATTTTGGGGATTCTGGAAAAAGGTAGGCAGACTAATTTCCTGACTTAGGGTTAGCTCGGTAACCATATTTAGAATGAAGGAATGACTGGCCCTGAGGCTCACCCTATTTCTGTGGAAGATGAGGAATGATGGTATAGCCTTAAGAGTATGGGGTTCTGAGACTATGCAGGCTGAAGTCAAGGCCAGGAGGAGCATTATTTTCTAAGTGCAGAATTTAAGAATAGCAGAAACAGCTGCTTCAAATGGGGAACGTACATTTTTCCCAAATTAAGGTCCCAAGGTGGGGCAATAGGCTTCCTTCAGGGTCTTGGACATGACAGTGGGCTCCAAAGTTAGGCAAGCATTAATGGCAAAAAAGTGTGCTTTAATGGATGAGTAGGGCAACCATGAATGTAACAAACTGCATAAATATTGAAGTATTGTAGGGGGTATCAGAGGGAGTTGGAGTCTGTGCTTAAGGTACCACAGTGAGAATCCCTTCCACTTGGCTGTGAAAGATTTCCTGATGTTAGGTTTCTTGGTTTCTTGTAGGACTTGAACCCCCTCTTCAGAAAAGGTGTGTCTTGTAGGGATTAGAATCCAATCATACAGAGTGGTAGACTGAGTGAAGTCAGATTGGGATAAAGGAGATGCCCTTTCTGTTGCGTGATTAGATCTGATTTTGGAGGGATTCTCAAGTAATTTCCCTTTGATAGGTGAAACAGAGGCAGTAACCAGTGTATTATTTGCCAGAAATGTTCCAGAAGCAGGAGTTTTGGAGACTCCTCCTGGGCTTTGAGTAGGAGTCTTGGATGCAGATTGTGAGGGGGTATGCTTAAAGGAATTTCCCCATCCACTGGAAAGAGAAGGCATATGTCCTCCAGGCTAGAGGTGATGGGTTCCTTGTGCAGAAAAGTGGGAGTAGGTGATGCTTGGGGAAAGCAAAGAGGTCTATCTGAGAAGTCCCCCATCTGAGAGTTATGGATTTGAAGTTTTCTGTGTTCAGTGACCATTTATGAGGGTCCTCCATGTCCCTGCTTAGACAGTCTGCCAATACATTATGCTGAGAGGGTATATATGTCAATGTAAATGTAAGCTTCAGGTGAGAGGCTAGGTGCCAGACTTCCTGTGCCAACCTGCCCAGGGGGTAGGATCTTGAGCCTCTCTACCTATGTACTACATCACTGTGGTGCAGATATCTAGAAGGTGAGAGTGCTGGGACCACATTGATTTTAGATATCACTGTATTTTTCTAATGTGTAGTCTGGTGAGGGGCACCATAGGAATTGTGGCAGCCATGAGTCCCAGGGCTCTGTCATGAAAGTATTAAGAACTCAGTGGTCAGGGAAGTGACCTTCTCCCTGAGGAATAGAGGTATGTGTGGCCAGTGTCCAAGCTGCATCCCAGAAATATCAGCCGGTAAACTCCAGGAGTGTCAAAAGTCACACAGTGTAATGAAATGCTTAAGGAAAGTGTCCCTGGATAAAGACTGAAGTAGAAGGTCATCCAGATAAGGGAAGATCTATATGCTCTGGGTGTGGAGAAAAGCCACTGCTGGGGCCAGACACTTTGTGAAAACTCTTGGAGTTGTAAAAGACCAAAAAGCAAATCAGTAAACTAAAAATGTGATGACCCATTAAAGAACCTGAGAATTTTTCAGCAGAAAGACAGATGAAATATGCAGGTAAGTATCCTTCAGGTCTAAGGATACCAGAAAAGCCTGAAAAATTAGGAAGAGTTAAACAGTTTGTAAAAAGATCATGTTGAAAGATGGAACTCTCAGAAAGGTGTTTAGCCAGGAGAGATGCAGTTAGATCTCCACTGACCGACTTTTTTTGGGACAAGAAAGATCATTTGAGTAAAACCTCTCTCTAAAAAAGGTTGAGGGAACCTGTAATATGGTTCCTTGTGCCAGTATGTCTTGCACAATAGGGTGCAGAAGGTGTATCTGGTTGGGGAGGAGGTGGGGGTGTGACGACTGTGCCCTGGCCCAGGAATCAAGGAGCCTCAATCCTAACCATTAACACCATGGAGGTTGTCTCCTAGAAGAGAAAAGGATAACTAATACACACAGTAAAGTGCAATTTCCCTTAAGTGCACACAGAGATCATAGTCATTCTGGGGCTAGTTGCTCCCTTACTCACCAAGTCCCCAATAAGACTTCCCACTGGCACAGCTATAGGGTCCAGGTCTCAGCCTAACTGGGCAAGCTAAAACCTCCAGTACCCTTTCTGTCAAACCAGTGCTTTGTGTCCCTGCCAAGTAGCTAACACAACACACACACACACACACTTTGAGATAAGTATTTATACAACTTCACAGACACTCCTGGGAAAGGCTGACACAGATTATCCAACTGTGCCCCTTTACCCAGATTATACGGTAGTAATTATTGCCACCACCCAGTTAATAATATCAGCTACTAAAAGGCCTTTAAAAGGGTGTCCAATTATTATTGTGCAATATTAATATCCAATGGTAGTATGACTAACAGTCACGGCTTACTTTAGATTGGCCTATTACAATAACCTCTATAAATATGCAATGTACTCTAGAGCTTATCTCTACACAAAGTAGCCACAGGTAGAAGGTTTTAAAAATATTTAATAATAAATAATTAAAACACAAGACAAACCTACTACACCACAGAGATATTGAAGAGTTGAGAGTTCACATAGAAACTTAAAACAATACAGTAGGACAGGCCTGATGTCAAAGAAAAATACATAATTAATCTTTACTAGCTTTAACTATTCCTGCAAGAACTCACTGTGCTAACTTACATGTCAGCATAAAGCAGAGTGCTGATAAGTTAGATGTCCAAAGTCAAAATGCCTCAGTCTCTTGTGAGAAATAGTATTTTAACATTACTAACATGTCTCTAAGGCCTTCCCAAATTACATCATTTTTGACACTTAGGTTTTCCCAGGCAAACAAACTGCATTATTTAGCAATATAACACCTACACAGAAACTTACAACAATAGAAGACATTTCACATGTATATGCTAGTAGAAAAGTACAGTTGTGTACCTATCATAAATGTAGATGTTCGAGTGTATTCACTGTTGCAGTCATTACACATGGGTTATCATGCTGGCAGGCTACCCTCAGTCGGCCTGAATTCCAAAGTCCTGGTCCGGCGTCAGTTGCTGTTGCCTCTTCCCTGACATCAGTGCGCCAGGGGTATATAAGATGCAGCCGACGCCATTTTCTTCAGTTTTTCTTGCCCCAGATGTCAGGTGCCCCCAAGAAGGTAGGCAATACATATTACTTATAAAAACATACAGTGAAATAAAAAACAATCCCTTCATCTACAAGCAAATACGCCACATAGGTTGTATAGGATAGAGAAGTATAGATAAGTCCCAGCAAAGAAAGGGGGCTGGAGGGTGGGTAACCTGGACTGCAACAGTGAATACACTTGAACATCTACATTTATGGTAGGTACACAACTGTACTATGTTCATCGTGTTTCACCGTTGCAGTCATTACACTTGGGTTGAATCCCAAAGCTGAGGTAGGGCGGTTGGGTCTAAATAGGATTAGGAGTGGCTATGAGGCCCTGCAGAACTGCAGTGGCAAAGCCTGCTCTGGATTTAGAGTAAAGAAGTAAGTGATAATGCTTGGTAAAAGTGTGCACTCAACTCCAATTTGCAGCCTCCAAAATTTCCTTGGTTGGTACTCCTCTGAGAAAGGCTGCTGAAGTGGCTGCTGCCCTGGTAGAATGTGGCCTAATATTCTTAGGCACTGACTTGCAATGGTGTGCATAGCAGAAACAAATACAGTGTCCTATCCATTTTGAAATAGTCTGCTTTGAGATAGCCTTTTCTTGTGATCCTGCAGTATATGCTACAAACAGTTGCTCAGTTTTTCTGGAAGCTTTTGTTTTGTCCAAGTAGAAGCGTAGCTGCCTGTGTATGTCCAAAGACTGCAGAAGTCTCTCCCCTTTATTCTGGGGATTTGGATAAAATGTTGGCAAATGAATGGTTTGGTTAAGAGCTACACTGGATACTACCTTTGGCATAAACGTTGAGTTTGTCCTTAGAGAAACCCTGTCTGGATGAAAAATAATAAAAGGTTCCATTGCCATTAATGCCTGTAACTCTGAGACTCTTCTTGCTGAAGTTATTGCTAGGAGCAGAGCAGTTTTCTGTGATAATAATTTTATGTCAGCTGTATTGGCTGGCTCAAAAAGAGGTAGTGTGAGCTTTTCTAAGACAAAGTTGAGGTCCCATGTAGGTATCGGTGCTCTCCTTGGGGGTCTTATGTTTCTTGCCCCTCTGAGGTACTGTCTTAGCAGTGGATGAGAGAAAATAGGAGGTTCTGTATTGTAATGAGCTGAAATGGCAGAGGCATGGATTTTAATTGATGAGAATGATAGGCCTTTGTCCAGCATCTCAGTTAGGTATTGTAAAATCTGAGGAATATTTGGAACACGTGGTTCAAGTCCTTGTGCCTGGAATCTCTTCCATTTTTCTGCATAAGATTTCCTGGTGCTGGGCCTCCTGGCTTCCAAAATGACATCCATAACAGCTTTAGAGAGAGGTGTGTTCTGAGTGGCTATATTATCCGCCATGCAGCCAGATTTAAGGTTCTGAGTTGGCTGTGCAGGATTTGATTGTTTTGTTGAGTCAGAAGATGAGGAATTAGAGGTAAAGTCCAGGCTGGGCCTTTAGACAAGCTCTTTATGATTGGGTACCAGTGCTGGCGTGGCCAGTCTGGGGCAATCAAAATCATTTTTGGCTTCTCTTGTCTGACTTTTAGGAGCACCTTGGGAAGAAGGGGCAGTGGTGGAAAGGCATAAACTGTTAGGGTTTTCCAGCTGAAAGATAGAGCATCCACTTTCCATGCTTGTGAGTGATAAGTCCTTGTGCAGAATCTCTGTAGTTGGTAGTTGTGAGGGGAGGCAAATAGATCTATGTCTTGGCATCCCCATTTCCTGGTTATCATGTTGAAGACCTGTGGATTTAGTTTCCACTCGTGAGGGTCCATAAGGTTTCTGCTTAGTTCGTCTGCCAGAGTGTTTTTCTTTCCTGGTAGGAATTGTGCCTGCAGATGTACTTGATAGGTCAGTGCTGTGTTCCACAAAGTCATGGCTTGCCTGCAGAGGGGGTAGGAATGTGTGCCCCCTTGCTTGTTTATGTACCACATAATTGTAGTATTGTCCGTCTTTAATAGTTTAATAGTTGTCCTGGATGTAGTAGATCCTTGAAGGCTGTCAGGGCATTCTGTACAACTAGCATCTCTTTTTGATTGATGTGAAGATGCATTTGGTCTGTGGGCCACGTGCCCTGAATACATTTTCTTGCCATGTGTGCCGCCCAGGCATAATACAATGCATCTGATGTTAGTGTCTGCCTGGCTGTGGGTAAAGTGAAAGGCTGATCCTTGTTGTGGTGACAGGCCAGAGGCCACCATCGAAACTCCTGTTGCAGGCAGGGAATAAGAGTTATTATTGTTTTCAGGCTGTGGCAATGTTGAGTCCAAACACTTTTTAGGTACCATTGTAGCTTCTTCATATGCAGTCTTGCATATGGAATTAGCAGGATGCAAGATGCCATGAAGCCCAAAACCTGCAGAATTTTTCTTGCAGGTAGCTGGGTCTTTGTTGTCATCATTTGAAAGTAATGAGCCAGTTGCCTTTGTTTGTCTGGTGTGGGCAGTTGTATTTAAGCTTGCACCCAGGAATATTATCTCTTGAGAGGGCACTAGTTTTGATTTCTTTTCATTTACTGTGTACCCTAAGCAAATTAGTAATTCTTTTACAAACGCCAGATGCTTAGTAGAATGTCCTTGCTCTCTGCTTGAATAAGGCAGTCATCCAAGTAGGGATATATTTGAATTCCTTTTTGTCTGCAAAATGCAATTACTGGTGCCAGGCATTTTGTGAAGACCCTGAGTGCAGTAGATAAGCCAAAGGGCAGTACAGAGAATTGGTAATGCATTGAGGCAGCTATGGAATCTGAGGTATCTTCTGCAAGATTGTCTGATTGGGACATGCAGGTATGCCTCTTTGAGGTCCAAAGTAACTAGCCAAGCCTTCTTGCCCAGCATGGGTTGAAGTTGCTGCAGTGTCAACATTTTGAATTTTGGAACATCCAGGAAAGTATTTGGAATTGACAGGTCCAGTATTGGTCTCCAGGCTTTGTCCTTTCTGGGTACCAAGAAAAGTCTTGAGTAAAATCCTTGCCCCTGTTCTTGCTGTGGTACTTTTTGAATAGCTCTCATGTCCATGAGAGCAGAAATTTGTTTTTGTGCCTCTGCCCATTGGTTTTGTGGCAGGTCTGGCATACCTTTTGACCTTGGTAGGGTGTGAAAGTGGAACCTGTAACCCTGAGAAACAATATTCAGTACCCATTTGTTCTGGGTGATTATGCGCCAGTTTTGTGTGAAAAGTGCTAGTTTTCCCCCTAAGGGTGCTGTCAAAAGGTAAGTGCTTGGATTTTGTAGAGGGAAGTCATTGGGACTGTTTCCTGTAAGGTTGTGATTTGTCTTCTCCGCCTTTGGGGGCTGAAGCACCCCATTGTTTAGGTCTATATGAGCCTTGGGGCTGAGATCTGCCTCTTGGGCATCTGTATTTGCCTCTTTGTGGCCTGTCTGACACTAGAAAGGACCAATTTTTAGAAGGCCAGTTCCTGCTAAATCTAGGTGGCTGAACCTGTAAGAAATCCTTTACTGTCTGCATTGATTTAGCTTTATCCTCCATTTTCTTTAACACCTCTTCAGACTTAACACCAAACAAAGTATCATGCTGTAATGGAGCATCCAATAATTTTGCTTTAACATGATCTGGTAAACTTTGTTCTTTTAACCAAGCATGCCTTCGAATGACAGAGCCTGTAACAGCAGCTCTGCAAGAAGCCTCTAATGAATCAAAACCACACTGCAGAGTATGCTTTCCGACTTGTTCAGCTGCATGTAATAAATCCTGCATTTCCTTAGTCAGGACATTCTGAGCTTGTAAGCATTTTCTGTTTTAGCAAAGACATTAGGTATTGTTGATATTTAAGCATGTGAAACTGGCAGTTTAAAGCCCTTACAGCTAAAGTAGCAGAAGTGTAAACTTTTTTCCCCCATCTATCCAGTGTTCTAGAATCCCTATCAGAGGGAACAGGTTTTTTTGCAGTGGAAGCCTTGACCCCCTTGGGACCCTGAGAATTTGTTTCTGGGTCAGCAGCAGGGTTTTTATAAAGAAATTTATGAGAGTCTGGGACCCTGTAGTACCTATCTGGCTTGACTGGTGCAGGGGGTAAAGAATCAGGAGACAAACTGGATTCAGAAAAAATATCATCAACAATATATAGTACAGGGGGGATAGCAAGGGGCCTGTGCTGAGGCAGTAAAAGAAAGTCTCTGAGCCTTTTCTTGGATTCTGAATAATCCTGGCTCTCCCAATGGAAATGCTACCTCATGGTGTGCAGGGTTTCCCCAAAAGAGTAATCCTCAGGAGGAGAGGCTGAAGGAATAGATTCTTCAGCATCAGAGTCCTCATAGGGAGGAAGAGAATATCCCTGTTCTGAAGAGGAATCAGAGGAAATAGAAACCTGGTCAGAGGAGTCATAGTCAGTGTCTTGCCTAGGCCTTTTATCAGGAGGGGGATGGGAACCCCTGATCAAAGTATTTAGGTCCTTGGCCATTTTAAGCATCTGTTTCTTTGGCATGGATGACTGTCCAGGAGAATGCTGTACTTGTTTCTTTGTCTTTAATGGTGTTTTAGACTTTGCCTTGGCTGCTGAAGTGGACTTGATAGTAAGCTGTGTAGGTCTGAAAACACCCTCAGAAGCAGATGCCTGCTCAGCGGCTCCGGACCCATCTGAGGGAATAGTTTCCATAGGCTCAATACCTTGAGTTTCCAGAGGCCTAGTTGTCTCCACGTGGGAGTCGGAGGCGGCCTGTGGCTCTGAGGTAGCGGGTGTCAGGGGCTGCGAAAGCACCTCACTGAGAACCGGCGACTGGCCTAGAAGAGGCTTCGTCATCGGTTTTGGACCTTGGATGCCTGTCCTTTTCTTTGTCTTTGCGTTTTTTATGAATTCCAGTAATCGGTTGTTCCAATGGGATTATGTAGTTAAACCTTTGGCCAAAGTAATGTAAAGCAAAATCAAACCGATGCTTAATAGTGCGTTGGTTGAATCTAGCACAAAACCAACAACTAGCAACGTCGTGGTCAGGGCCTAGGCAAGGAATACAGTAAGAGTGAAAATCCTTATGAGGTATTTGCTTCTCACAAGAAATACAATTGTTAACTTTTACTGACATTGGTCTGGAGCAAGAAAAAGTTTCCCCAACGGGGTACTTGGCTTTATTGAAGACTTTGGTTCTGAAATTCAATTTTGAAAATCTCAGGAGTCGGCCGACCGGCCCTTGTGAACTGCTTTTGCTTCGGGCACCACGCGGCAAGAAAGACTGAAGAAAATGGCATTGGCTGCATCTTATATACCCCTGGCGCACTGACGTCAGGGAAGAGGTGACAGCAACAGACGCCAGACCAGTACTTTGGAATTCAGGCCAACTGAGGGTAGCCTGCCAGCAGGATAACCCAAGTGCAATGACTGCAACAGTGAAACACTATGAACATCCAGAGCAATAAAACACATTCCACATCTAAATTCTGGTTATAAACTTTAGCCTTAAAACAATGGACATGAAACCTTCATCCAGCCGCACTGGAACCGACTTATAAAACATTAATAAGATCTTTTCAACTTAAAAAGACACATTTGAAATACTTGGCTTGATTTTCCTTACAGCAGATGGCAATGTTGCAACAATCTTGAAGTTTACATTTTACAGTGTTTTCTTACATTTAAAAACACAAACCTGTATTTTACATTTATTTATACAGTTGATAGAATTATGTATCAAATTCTATTTGACTAGGCTGGCAGACTTCGCCCATCTCTCCTTAATCGTCACAGGGGGTACTACCCTGTAGATGGGTTGCTTAAACAAGATATAAGATACCCCTTTTTGATAATGTTTAAGACCCATTTGTTCAACGCTAGAATGAAAAGAAAAAGACAGAGTCTTTTTGAGAGTGGAACAGAGAGGTTGGGTTTCGATAGGGGGATGGGTGGAATATAGTCATAGGGGCCCACTGTTAAACTGAGGCCTCCCAGAAAGAGGACCCTTTTTTTTTGTTTTGTTATTTCTTAGGAATTTTCCTTTGCCTATGAGGTGTTCTAGAATCTCTCTTAGTAAAGGAGGTAGATTTTTTGCTGGCTAATTTTTTATGGTAATTGTAGAAAGCAAAGTTTGATGGCAATCTTTAACTGTCTTGTCCTGTTCCTGCGAATGATTGAAAGGGCTGGCAACTTGTCAGCCATAAAGGAAGATGTTATTTATGGGGGAATCTAGAATTTGTAACTTGAAATCTTCTGGAATAGGCTGGCCTCTTAGCCAGGCATACCACCTGATCACTGAGCAAGTAGCAGCCACTTTGTAAGAGGTACCCCCACAGCACACATATGTATTTCATACTGTGCCTGGCTATTTGTCATAATCTTTTAGTTAGAGGTTGTTACTAGCACTGTATGGGCTTTTTACCCTGAAACCTTCCCTACACCCACACTACACATCAGTTTAACAGTCTCAGATATTTATCTGTCAGAAGTGGGATTTGAACCACTATCTCCATCTGGAGACCAGAATGCCCATGAGCCATGGAAGGAGCTTAACCCTTGCATCTGATGCATTAAACCACTCGGCCATCCTGACATTCATATAGTACCTATCATTCATCTGTGAATTCTGGGCCACTAGACACTACATACGCTGCTTTGATAATGGCATCTGGGGGTTTCTGATGGTGTTACTTAAAGACTAATACAGAGTACATATTTCATCATTTGAATGTGGTAGTTCATAGCTCTGAAGGCTGAAGTATACACTTTCTTACCCCAACAGTCCATTGTTCAACTGCCCTTGTCACTGGTAAGACATTAGTGCCACAAAACAGCTTGGAAGGGTTGTCCAAGGTCAGGGATACTGCAGCTTGGTCTGCCACATGGTTTTTAAAAGTACTTAGGTTCCACAAAATTCCTGATGAACTAATCTGGTAGGAGGTTGAGAATCGGGTGCAGAAGAGTTGGCTTAAAATGTGTCTAGGTATGCATCTAACACTGGGAGAATTGGAGGAGGTGCAGGGCTGCCCATTTCTATTAAGTTGCAGTATCTCTTTTGCACTTCAGACACCTGTTTAGATTGCCTTTCAAAATGCTCCATCATGCTTTGCAAGGTTTCTACAAAGGAAGCCTCTTCCAAGGGGGAATTGGGAGACAGTGAATCTCCCTCATTTGAGGAAAATCTGTTCTGGAGAGTATAACTGGGAAGAGTAGTCCGAAGAATGGTCAGAATCCCAGTCTGCTTCCTCCTCAGAGGAAGAGAATCTAAAAGCTGTTTTTGTAGTGTGACCTGAAATTGCTGGGTCACAAGGCAATGAGGCTTCAGGAACATGATGCTCTTGAATGACCCCTGAAAAAAGTCAATCTATTCTTTCTCCCTGGGTGCAGAAGGAGACACTGAGTTATTAAGTTTTTGTTTTTTTTTTCTTCTATGGGGAGACATCTGTCTGTAGCAGCTTAGGGGGTTCTGAACCTTGGTGCATTTCTATCAGAGTACCAGGAATCCCTTCCCACACAAAATCTGAGGGACTCCTCAAGGGCTCTCTGAGACGATGAGTTGTGCTTAGTCAGTGGGTTCAGTTGTTTGCACACCCTGAGGAGCTGTACTGCCCTCTGGTGGCTTTGTGCTAGATGGATCATGACAATTGGCATACTGTGGATGCAACCACCTCAATAGGTATGTCTACTTCTAAGATGAAAAACAGAGACTCCCCTCTAGATCTTTTAAGTCTTTTTCCTGGGGAAGAGGTCAACATCTGGGTATTCAGACATGGTGGAGTGGGACAAACATTTCAGGCTTTGGGTCTCAAGGAGGGTATTAAATGTTGAAAGCCTAGACCATAGGGTTTTAGGAACAATGACTGACAGATGGAGCAAGTTTTATAGTCATGTTCAGAGCCTAGACAGAAGAGGCAATTAGTGTGCAAGTTTCTGTATGGAATTCCCCTATCACACTTGCACTTGCCTCTCCTAGCTGTCATCTAATAACAGTAAGCAAAACAGTTAAATCCTTGGAAAGAAAGGAGCCCCAATGGGCCACATATCTGATCCAACAGGTGATGCTATGATAATGTGCTACCAAACTATCACAGTCCATTGGGTGCAGTGACTTGCATTCAGGCTGGCAGCAAGACACTTTGAGGATCTCACACATACATCCGATTTTATACACTTATGCTGATGAGGTGAGGTTGTTATGTGGATGTACATCTGAGGAAGGTAAAGCATTGGTACCCCGGCTGGGTGTTAGCGAGCTACAACCATCTGTTAAGAATACTAAAACACTGACTCAGTTAGGATATCAGAAGAATTTTGGTTCTACTTCCATACCAGATGACCGGATTTATTTTCCATTACTGACACTGCAGCAAAACATTGGAGGTTGCTGCCCTCCTAAGTGTGCCATCCTTCAAATGAGACATTAAACTGAGGTCCCAACTTCCTGAGTTGTTTATAGGACAGGTAGATGTAAGAGATCCTGTGGTGTTAGGGGGATTTCCCTAGTTCCTGGACAAATCTTACCTAATCAGTATGAAAACCACCTTGAGCTTCCCCTGGAATGGAGCTACTGGTCTAGTGGGACCAACCTGGTTCATAGGTTCATATGGGTTTACTAGGCTAATGACCACAAGGGTCTTTTTAAGCCTAGCCATGCATCCCAAATCTCTGACAAATTTTGGTATCCTTGATATGTATAAGTAGGTGTTTGGGAGGTGAAATGTTTACAAGCAAGGACCAGGGAGATGAACCATTTACAGGCTGCCTGCATCCATTAGAGACATAGGTGCCAAACCAGGGAGAATTTCCTGTTCCCAACCCATCCAATTCTCTAAGTTACATTTGAATTGAGATAAAGAGGAGCTCTGCTTCAAATGGATGGGGAGCCTGTACCAGGGAAGGGGTAGTCTCTGGGATATGTACTTGTCTCTCCAGCAGGTCTTATTAATATCACAGGCAAGATTTTAAGCCTTTAGAATGGGTAACTATAGTGCTGTTAGTTTTGCGGATATGCAGGAGGTTCATCAGAGTGGGGTTTAGCAATGCCTTGTATGCCCAGCATAGATTATAGGTTCATAGGTTCATAGGTTCATAGGTTCATACTAGGCTATCTGCCCGAGGGCATTTACAAGCCTAGCCCATCGTTTTGTGGCTTACGCCACCCCTTAAGTATGGGGAACTATACCCATTATTTTGCTGTGCCTCTGTCGAGCAGTGACACTGAGGTAATCCCTGGGGTATATTTGCGATCTCCCATCCATTGGTCAAGATTTCTCTTGAACAAGGCCAGCGAGGTGCTCTGCCTCACATATACCGGGATTTTGTTCCACAGCATAGGGAGTCTTTGGGTGATGAATCTATCCCTCCAGCACGTCCTATTAATAGCCGTGTCGAGGTTTAAGTCTCCCGCCCTTGTGGCTCTGGTGGATCTAGATTTTTTGAGGTGAAGCATATTCATCAAATCTGGGTTTGACATGGCCTTGTATGTCAGGCAAAGGTCACCTCTGAGCAAGCGGTAAGCGACTGAATAGAGCTGGAGTTCCTTCAGTCGGGCAGCATAGGACAGATCTTTGAGACCCTTTATCCTTTTGGTGAGGAACTTTTGTGGTCTCTCCAGCTGCTGCAAGTGTCGGGTCAGATACATTCCGAATTGGGCATTGTACTCAATCATTGGTCTGATGAGTGATGAGTAAAGGGAGACCATGACCTCCCTTGATCTAGATGAGAATCCCTTCATGATAAGGTGGGCAATGTAGAAGGTCTTCCTAACTACTTTAGCTACATGGGTGTCGAATGACAGACTACAATCAACCTGGGTCCCCAAGTCCCTGATAACTTCTTCTGTGCTCAGTGGATTGCCACCTATTTGGTAGCTAGGGGTAACCTTGTTTTTCCCAAGGGTATGACTATGCATTTTTGGCATTTAACTTTAGGCCATGGCTCTGGCACCAGTTATCCGCTTCTGTGAGACCCTTCTGAAGGATATCTGTGTCAGATGTGTTTTCTACTATGGCTCCCAGTTTGCAGTCATCTGCAAACTTTGTCAGCCATAACCCTCCTGTGTTTGCTTGTACTTCGAAAAGTAGATGCCAAACAAGAGTGGGCCCAGGACTGAGCCCTGTGGGACCCCACTTGTGACAGGCTTTGAGTCTGACATGGCGCCAGCAACTCTGACCCTGTGGGTTCTGTCACTCAGCCAGTTTGCAACCCATCTTGTGATGTATGGGTTAACATTTAAGCTGCTGAGTTTTTCAATGATACCCGAGTGAGGTATTGTATCAAGGCCTTCGCCAGATCCAGGTAGGCTGTATGGACTGCCTTTCCTCATCAATGGCTTTGGTGACTGTTTTGAAAAGTCAACCAAGTTTAAAAGGCATGATCTGCCTTTGACAAAGCCAAACTGGGTTGGATCCAAGGTCTGCAAATTCCCTATGTCTTTATTTATGAGGTCCATTATGATCCTCTCCATGGCTTTGCAGATAAGGCTTGTCAAGCTAATAGGCGGTAATTTCCAGGGTCAGTGGAAGCCCCGCTATTGTGAATTGGTACCACAGTTGCAGTGCACCACCCACTGGGTACATATCCAGAGCTAAGACTTTGATTAAATAGCTGTCCTAGTAGTGGGTTTAATTCCTCATTGAGTTCGTGGAGCACACAGCCGGGACACCGCCGGGTCCCATGGATGCTGTGTTTTTGCTTTGGAGAGAGCAGTTTTAACTTGGGCGTTGGAAATGTTTGGGGGCTGCAATCGCTTGGTATAGATATCTCTCCTTTGGGGAGGGGAGAAGTTTGCACTGAACCTGTCAGCCAGTATGTTGGCAATGTCTGTAGGATCAGTAATCTTCACATCATTTTGACTAGTTCTGAGCATATCTGGGAGTTTCCTCCCAGGTTTCTAACATAGCTAAAGAATGCCTTATGATTGTCTTTTGAGTCTTTAGCTATTTTTCTCTCAAAATTTGCTTTGGATGATTTTATGAGAGCTCTTAGTTTTTACTTATAGTGATCAAGGGTGTCTTACCTTTTAAGGATTTTGCTCTATCTTGTAGTAGCTTTCTCCTTTTGTTGTAGAGTTTGTTTATGGCTAGGGTCCACCAGAGTGGACGCTTGCCTTTGGTACAGAGAGTCTTTGTTTTGCTTGGGATTGCCTTATCCATGCAGTCCTGCAGGTGCTGGTAGAAGGCATTTGTGAGTGATTCAGCGGCTTGAGTACTGTTTTCCGCCAGCTCGGGGGCCTTAAAGGAGACCACACTAGTCTTTAGAAGTGTGAAGTTGGCTTCGAAGTTTTTTACTGTGGTCTTTTTTATTTCAGGTGGGGGTGGGATGAGGACCTCCAGCGAGATTAGTTTGTGATCTGATCTCACTAGTGAGGGGTATACTTCCGGTGTTGAACATTGTGCTCCCATGTTCGTGATGATGAGATCAAGTATGTTATCTCCTCTTGTGGGGATGGTGCTTCTAGCATGTCGACGGATCAGTTGCTAGTGTCCTCTCCTGCTCAGCTGGTGAACCTGGGAATTTTGAGGCAATGTTACCTGGTACAGGCTCCCCATCCATCTCCCCTCAACAGCCTGGAGGAGACAGAATACAGGGATAGGGCTTTGAGGGCATATTACTTGCTCCCTGTATTGTTTTAGTGAGAAACCTCTGTAGATGTTCCAGTTGTTGGATATGCCTGGTTAGGTACATAACAAAGGGGGCATTGTACTCAATGATATATCTGATGAATGACGAATACAGTGGAACAATGACTTCCTTGAACCTAGATGGCATACCATTGTCTACAAGTTACACAAAACAGAATGATTTCCTCACTACTGTAGATGTGATGGTCAAAGGCTAAATTACTATCTATGTTTATCCCCAAGTCCCTGACTACTGAGTCAACTCTTATGGGTGTGTTGTCAATATGACAGTTACCAGAGGTGGATGACTTCTCGAAGGATACAAAGGGTAAATGTATTTACTACATTGCAGATGTATTTATGTGTGTTTGTAATGTGACTTCAAGGGTCAGGGTGTGTGTGTGTGTGTGTGTGTGTGTGTCTGAAAGATATGTTTACACATCAGGTCAACATGAGTAAACTGACCAGCAAAATAAATGATACAAATAAGAGAGCAAATTCAGTGACTAACATCAATACCAATACAACCACCAAGCACCTATTGTCACAAACAAGCAAAACATGTTTCAATACACCAACAAGTAAACATCCAAATCAAAATTTAAAACAACTGTACAATGCTTTCAAAACTTCCAATGAAGAATGCAAGTCCTTCCCAGATATCTAACATACAACATAACTGTATATCCCTTTAAACAGTATCCTCCTTTGGCAGATCATTGGCACTTCAGACATCATCTGAGCTCGAATTTCACAAACACAACTTTGTTATGTAACTAAAACAAACATAACTCTTGCATCAGAACTCTTGAACCCAAAAGATGTCAAGACTCAGCATAATTTTGCTTTAAGCAACTCATAGATGACTTGATTACAAACCATGAACTAGAGAGGCTAAATACAGTATGCCTTTTGAAAACAAAAGTTCCCAACATTAGCTCTGTATGGGGTGCCATCCAGAAAGGTTTAGAAGAAAATGCACATCATTCTCATGTAATTTGAGTTCCATCTCCTTAATTTAAGACTGAAGTCCCCTTTAACATTACTTCAACTGGTAGAGAAATACAGCCCTTCTTGCTCAATGCAATAATTTTGCTCTATACCAATTTCTTCCATGTAAGTGTATTGCTATATGTAGCTTGGAATCCAACTGTAAAAGCCTACTGCTTATTAAGAGGCCAGTAAGGAGACAAGTCTTACAGTCAATAAACAGCAGCTTCCTATCACTGTTGGCTAACCAAAAGATGTGCAATGAGCTGCTCACTGCCGGCCAGAAAAGTTAAGGGATTGCAAGTATCACAATGTATAAAGCTTCTGCAGACAGGAGGGTGAAGCATCCTGGCAGAATGAGATAGGACACCCACCAGCCATGAGAATCTTGACAGTGTGTTGGGCAGAACACAAAGCTTTTGATTATTATGTTTTTATAATATATTTGCAGGCAGATTCTCCCACAGCATGTAAACACACACATACGTGCACGCGAGAGGACACAGACAGACAGACACACACACACGCGCACACACACACACACACACACACACACACACACACACACACACACACACACACACACACACACACACACAAATACATGATGAGGTCTTCATTGGGAAAAGGGTTTTAGATCCTTTGACTTGCGAAACATATTACTGAAGGAAGTCTTAAAAAGGTTTAGAGAAACCAAAGACAAAATGTTAGCATCCTATTGAGAATTTAATTATGGCTGCCACATGAATTTCAATAAGATAATAACTGAAACCTCAGTAAAATATCTTTGAAAAATAAGCAGGAATATGAACAGTTAACAGGTCCAAGACCCTAGCCATAGTATGAACCAAAAAACAAGTTCATTTACTTTTTAATGTTTTTGGTAGTTGGTCTATGAAGTTAGGATCTGGATCATCCTTTTAAGCTAAGAAGGATTCCTGACTATAAGTAGAACTGAAAAGAAACATACTTTTCTGTTGTGGGGTACCAAGGTCCAAATGAAACTTACTGGACAGATGTGTGAAAAGTGTCCTGATGGATATCAGATGGAGAATCTTCTCGGAACTCAGGCCACATCAGTGACAGAATGGAACTATAAGAATGATCATGGCTATGTCCATTCTAGCGTGCTCTGGAAGGTTTGTGATCAGAGAAATAAAGAAAAAGTGTGGAGAAGTGTTATGGACCACATCTGGAAGAATCCACCTCAGAGGTGCCTTCCAGATGTAGGAATAATGGAAAGTTGTTGTTACTTGCTGGGGATGCAAACAAATCACAGGAGGACATTCCCCAGACATACAACAACTTTTGTACTACAGACTGTTGGAGAGATGACACGATTGGTTTCAAAACAAATCAAAGGAAACAATGTTTTCCTCTGGAATTTGACTGGCTGTTAGAAGGCAATTTGTGGACATAGCTTATTCTCAAACTCCATTTTTTTGACAGAATAAGAATAGCTTTCTCACTTCTTGTTGCTGTAGACTGCAGAGAATCATGATATACCTGCAGAGTGAGGCCTACCTTCATTTCCAAAACAGTTCCAAGCCCATTTGTTTTGATGAGAACTCGGGTAAGAGAAGACTCTAGGTAACACATATCTGTAAGCAGGACAAAGTGAAACTGAAAACACTTTTTTTTTTTTACTGAGATGCCCTTTACATAGAGAGAACAACCTAGAAAAGTACAGTTGTGTACACTTACCATAAATGTAGATGTTCGAGTGTATTCACTGTTGCAGACATAACATTTGTGCTATCCTGCTGGCAGGTTACCCTCAGTCGGCCTGAATTCCAAAGTCTTGGTCCTGCGTCGGTTGCTGTCACCTCTTCCCTGACGTCAGGCCATCAGGGGTATAAAAGATGCAGCTAACGCCATTTTATTTAGTTTTTCTTGCCCCAAATGTCAGGTGCCCCCAAAAGGGTAGGCTTGAATTATGTAAATCAAACATACTTGCACCAAAATAAGTTTTACCTTCATCCATAAGCATATACACCACCAAAGTTGTATAGTTTAGAGAAGTAAAGTTAAGTTCCAGCAAAAATAAGGGGGATGGTGGGTGGAAACCTGGACTGTAACAGTGAATACACTCGAACATCTACATTTATGGTAAATGTACACAACTGTACTATGTTCTTCGTGTTTCACTGTTGCAGTCATAACATTTGGGTTGAGTCCCAAAGCTATGGTTGGGGTGCAGGAGTTAAACAGCATTAGGAGCAGCTATGAAGCCCTGCAGAACTGAAGTGGCAAAGCCTGTCCTAGATTTAGAGTAAAGAGGCAGATTGTAATGTTTTGTAAAGGTATGGACTGAACTCCAAGTAGCAGCCTCCAAAATGTCTTTGGTTGGTACTCCCCTGAGAAAGGCTGCAGAAGTGACTGCAGCTCTAGTAGAATGTGGCCTAATGCCCTTAGGCACTGGTTTGCCATGATGTGAGTAGCAGAAACAAATACAGTGGCCTATCCACTTTGAAATAGTCTGCTTGGAGATAGCCTTTCCTTGTGATGCTGTGGCATATGCCACTAGTAATTGCTGTGACTTTCTGAAAACTTTAGTTTTATCCAAGTAGAATCTAAGTTGTCTGTGTACGTACAAATAATGCAGAATTTTCTCCCCTTTGTTCTGTGGATTTGGATAAAAAGTTGGCAAATGAATTGTTTGGTTAAGGGCTACACTGGATACCACCTTAGGCATAAATGTAGGGTTTGTTCTCAGAGAGACCCTGTCTGGATAGAAAATGATAAAGGGTTCCACAGCCATGAGAGCCTGTAGCTCTGAAACTCGTCTTGCAGAAGTTATTGCTAGGAGCAGAGCTGTTTTCCAAGATAAGAACTTTATGTCTGCAGTAGCACCTGGCTCAAAAGGAGTTAAGGTGAGTTTTTCCAAGACATAATTGAGGTCCCATGCAGGTGCTGGTGTTCTCCTTGGAGGCCTTAAGTTTTTTGCTCCTCTGAGGTACTGCCGTAATAAAGGATGAGAAAAGAGTGGTGGCTCTGTATTGTAATGAGCCGAAATGGCAGAGGCATGTATTTTAATTGATGAGAAAGATAGGCCTTTGTCCAGCGTCTCAGTTAAGTATTGCAAAACCTGAGGAATATTTGGGACAGCTGCATCAGTTCCTTGAGCTTGGTTCCAAGCGCAAAATCTCTTCCATTTACCAGCATAAGATTTTCTAGTACTAGGCCTTCTGGCTTCTAAAATGACATCCACCACAGGTTTACTGAGAAGTGTGGTGTGTATGGCTACATTATCTGCCATGCTGCCAGGTTTAGGGTCTTGAGTTGGCTGTGCAGAATCTGTTTGTTTTGCTGGGACAGTAAATGAGGTATTTGAGGTAAGGTCCAGGCTGGGCATTGGGACAAGTTCCTTAAGATCGGGTACTAGTACTGGCGTGGCCAGTCTGGGGCAATCAGAATAATTTTTGGTCTCTCCTGCCTGACCTTTAGGAGTACCTTGGGGAGAAGAGGTAGTGGAGGAAAGGCATATACTGACAGGTTTGTCCAGTTGAAAGATAAGGCATCCACTTTCCAAGCTTGTCTGTGATAGGTCCTTGTGCAGAATCTTTTTAGTTGATTGTTTTGAGGGGAGGCGAATAGATCTATGTCCGGGCGTCCCCATTTCTTTGTTATCATGCTGAAGACTTGTGGATCCAGGTGCCACTCGTGGGGATCCATGAGGTTTCTGCTTAGTTCGTCTGCCAGAGTGTTTTCCTTTCCTGGCAGGAATTGTGCTTGCAGATGAACCTGGTAAGTTAATGCTGTGTCCCATAAAGCCATGGCTAGTCTGCACAGGGGATAAGAATAAGTGCCCCCCTGCTTGTTTATGTACCACATGACCGTGGTGTTGTCTGTTTTTATCAGTAGTTGTCCCGGATGAAGTAGGTCCTTGAAGGCTGTCAGGGCATTTTGAACAGCTAGCATCTCTTTTTGATTGATATGTTGATGCTGTTGGTTTGCGGACCAGGTGCCCTGAATGCCTCTTCCTGCCATGTGTGCCTCCCAGACATAATCTGATACATCCATCATTAGGCTCTGCCTGGCTGGGAGTAATGCGAATGGCTGTCCCTTGTTTTGATGACAAGCCTTTGCCCACCATCGAAACTCCTGTAGCAGGCAGAGAATTAGAGTAATCATTGTTTCCAGACTGTGGCAATGTTGCGACCACACACTTTTTGGGTACCACTGAATTTTCCTCATATGCAGTCTTGCATATGGAATTAGTAAGATGCAGGATGCCATGAAGCCCAAAGCCTGCATAATTTTTCTTGCAGATAACTGGGCCTTTGTTGCCATTTCCTTGAACTAGGTAGTCAGTTGCCTTTGTTTGTCTGGAGTGAGATAAGCCATCTGTGCAGTTGTATTTAAGCTTGCACCCAGGAATATTATCTCTTGAGAGGGTACTAGTTTTGATTTCTCTTTGTTGACTGTGTACCCTAGGCATGTTAGACATCTTATCACAAACGTCAGTTGCTGTAGTAGAATGTCCTTGTTCTCTGCTTGTATAAGGCAGTCTTCCAGGTAAGGATATATTTGAATTCCTCTTTGTCTGCAGTAAGCAATTACTGGTGCCAGGCACTTTGTAAAGACCCTGGGCGCAGTAGATAAGCCAAAGGGCAGTGCAGAGAATTGGTAATGCTTTGAGCCAGCCTTGAATCTGAGGAATCTTCTGCATGTTTGTCTGATTGGGACATGCAGGTATGCCTCTTTTAGGTCTAAAGTCACAAGCCATGCCCTGCTGCCCAGCATGGGCAGAAGCTGCTGTAAGGTTAACATCTTGAATTCTGGTATATCCAGGAAAGTGTTTAGAGTAGATAGGTCCAGTATTGGTCTCCATGCTTGGCCCTTTCTGGGTACCAAGAACAGTCTTGAGTAAAATCCTTGTCCCTGCTCCTGCTGAGGCACTTGTTGAATAGCCCTCATGTCCATGAGAACTGCGACTTGTTGATGAACCTCTGACCATTGATTTTTGGCAGGTCTGGCCAACCGTTTGCCCTTGGTAGGGTATTGAAATGAAACTTGTAGCCTTGAGTCACTACGTCTAGAACCCATTTGTCCTGGGTAATAATGTGCCAATTTTGAGCAAAACGTGCTAGTTTTCCCCTACGGGTTCAGCCAGAAGATAAGTGCTTGGTGCGGACAGGGGAAGTCATTGGGACTGTCTTCTATATTGTGATTTGTCCTCTCCACCTTTGGAGGTAGAGGCATTCCATTGCTTAGGCCTGTAGGATCCTTGCAGCTGTGATCTGCCTCTAGGGTGTCTGGATCTGACCCTTTGAGGTCTGCCTGAGACTGGAAAGGACCAATTCTTTGTAGGCCAGTGTCTGCTAAATCTAGGTGGCTGTACCTGTAAGAAATCCTTGACTGTTTGCATAGATTTGGCTTTATCCTCCATTTTTAACACCTCTTCTGCCTCAACACCAAATAAGGTGTCATGTTGTAAAGGAGCATCTAATAATTTTGCTTTAACATGGTCAGGCAGATTTTTTCTTTTAACCAAGCATGTCTCCTAATGACAGAATCTGTAACAGCGGCCCTGCAGGAGGCCTCCAGAGAATCAAAACCACATTGCAAAGTACATTTTCCAACTTGTTCAGCTGAATCCAATAAATCCTGTAATTCTTTGTTTTCTGCACATTCAGAACTTGCCATCATTTTCTGTTTAAGCAGTGTCATGATATATTGCTGATACTTGAGCATATGAAACTGACAATTTAAGGCACTTATAGCCAAAGAAGCAGATGTGTAAATCTTTTTCCCCCATCTATCCAGAGCCCTAGAATCACTATCAGAGGGGTAGTTTTTGCAGTAGAAGCCTTGACCCCTTTTGGACCCTGAGAAATAGTTTCTGGGTCTGCAGTAGGGATTTTGAACACAAATTTATGAGTCAGGGACCCTGTAGTATCTATCCGCTTAACAGGAGCTGGAGGTAAGGAGTCAGGGACAGACTGGACTCCAAGAACACATCATCTACAATGTCCAACACAGGAGGAATAGCTAGGGGCCTGTGTTGAGGAAGTAACAGGAAGTCTCTGAGCCTTTTCTTAGATTCTGAAAAATCTTGGCTCTCCCAGTGGAAGTGCTCCCTCATGGTATGCAAGGTTTCCCCAAAAGAGTAATCCTCAGGAGGAGAAGCTGAAGAAATAGATTCTTCAGCATCAGAATCTTCATACGGGGGAAGAGAATATTCCTGATCAGAAGAGGAATCAGAAGAAATGGAAACCTGATCTGACGATTCATAATCTATCTCTTGCCAAGGCCTCTTATCAGGAGGGGGATGGGAACCCGTAATCAAAGTAATTAAGTCTTCGGCCATTTTAAGCATCTGTTTTTTGGGCATGGAGGCCTGTCCCTGTGGCTGTTGAACTTGCTTCTTTGTCCTTAATGTAGTCTTTGAAGTTGGTTTAATATATAAATGTTTAGGTCTGAAAACCCCCTCAGAAACCGATGCCTGCTCAATGGCTCCGGACCCATCTGAGGGATTGATCTCCGAGGCTCCAATACCTTGAGTTTCCTGCGGCCTGGTCAACTCCACATGGAAGTCGGTAGCGGCCTGCGACTCTAAAGTAGCGGGCACCAGGGACTGCGAAAGCGCCTCACTGAGAACCGGCAACTTGCTTAGAAGAAGCTTCATCGTCAGTTTTGGACCTCGGTTGCTTGTCCTTTTCTTTATCTTTGCGTTTTTTGTGAACTCTGGTAGTCAGATGGCTGTCGACGACATTGTATAATTAAATCTTCGCCCAATATAGCTTAATGCAAAATCGTATTGACGCTTATTAGTGCGTTGGTTAAATCTAGCACAAAACCGACAACTAGCAACGTCGTGGTCAGGGCCTAGGCAAGGAAAAGAGTAAGAATGAAAATCCTTATGAGGTATTTGCTTCACACAAGAAATATAATTATTAACTTTTTCTGACATCGGTCTGGAGCAAGAAAAAAGTTTCACCAACGGGGTACTTAGCTTTTAATGAAGACTTTGGATCTGAAATTCAAACACGAAAATCTCAGGAGACGGACGACCGGCACTAGCGAAATGCTTCTGCTTCGGGCACTGCGCGGCAAGAAAAACTAAATAAAATGGCGTTGGCTGCATCTTTTATACCCCTGACGGCCTGACATCAGGGAAGAAGCGACAGCAACCGAAGCTGGACCAAGACTTTCGAAGTCAGGCCGACTGAGGGCAACCTGCCAGGAGGATAACCCAAATGTTATGACTGCAACAGTGAAACACGAAGAACATCAGAAAGAAACAGGAGAAGAAATGTAATACTAAGAGACACAATATTCTTTAACAGAACCCTAACGATACTCCTGTTGAGTCAAAATACAGAAATCCTCCACAGAACAAAATAGAACATTAGATTTATAAAGAAAACAGAAAAACATGAGCAAGGCAGAGACAGAAACTGACAATAGACAGTTCTGAGAAGGGCATCCTACTATATATGCTAAACCTATAGTTAAGAAGATAGTGTTATTATTTTCCAGAGAAGGATTACCACAGCAAATACTCACTGACCATGGGACTCCATTTATGTCCTGAATAATGCACCAACTGCACCAGGGCTCTGCGGTGAAACAGTTGAAAATCTCAGTATACCATTCACAAACAGGACCTTTTTAACATAGCAATGAAATCCATGCTGAGAAGAGTTATGGCTGAAGACAGTAATGACAGGGACCTTTTACTGCCATACTTTCTGTTTGCTATTACAGAAGGAAAACAAGGGGTGGATAACAGGACTGCAAGGACCATGGAATTCAAAGCTGGGGACAAGTATTAGTTTTAATTCCATTCTCAGAAAACATGTTTTTGTCTGAGTGGCAGACCGTACTTGCAGAAAAAAGTAAGCAATGTCAATTACAAAGTTAGCAACTCATAGGAGAAGACCAGAAAAAGCATAACACATGAAAGTTCTGGTACCATGGAGCACATACCTTTGTAGTTTGTTTAAAAGCAGAAATAAATAGGACTGATTAAAAAAGAAAAATTGACCCCTATGCCAGCTATTCAGGCAGAAAGCACACTAACCAAGTCAAAGCAAGAGATACAAGAGCTTCTGCTGAGAAAGTGTGTTCAGAGCTACCTGGCATAACAGACATAAGTCAGCATCATACTGAGAACATTCCAGATGAATAGATGAACTTAACATCTGTCAGAATCACAGGAAAAAGCTGTACAACAGAAAGTAATAAAAAACAGTTAATATGCCATTTTAGAGGAGTTGAAAATTAAGTTAAACTGCCATGAGTTTTAGTCCCAATATCTGATGGAACTATCAAGTTCATTCATGACTTTAGGAAAAATGAACAGCATTTCTCACAGCAATCCAATGCCTAGGATTAAAGAACTCACAGAAAAGTAAGGGATGTCATAGTTCTCAACCCTATTAAATCTAACATAGGCATACTGGAAGATCCCTCTAATGGCCAAAGTCAAAGAAAACATATTGTACTTCACACACCAGAGAGCTTTTTCCAGTATACTGTTCTTCATTTCAGGTATACAGTGCCATCACATGTCATACATGAGAAGGTACACCTGCATAATGCGATAACACATTCATTGGATTGCGGCTCCCAACTAGCTAAGGTACAACTGTATTGGACATTCTGAAACAAACAAGGTTGACTGTTAATCCCTCTAAGAGCATGTTAGCAAGACAGAGGTAAAATATTCAGAGCATGTGAATAGCAGGGGACTGTTAGACAACAGAAAGAAAAACTTGAAGCTGTAGGAAACTAGCATATTCCTGGCACAAAGCGGAAGGTGTGGACATTCTTGGGGCTAGCAGAGTGCTATACAGTTTTGGCAGAATAAATCCTACACAAATACAGCATTTTCACTGTATAGGCCTAGAAATACAGCCATATTAAAGCAGGTCAATATCAACATTTTGTGTTTCACATTTTTACATGGAGTTTCAGTTAAGTGCAGTTTTAATGAAAAGGAATGTTTCAGTAAATGGCCTCAAGTCACAGCACTGATAAGGATAAGCCATGCAAAGAAAATGTCTGGAACATTTTGTTGTGTGTCAAAGAACTTGCAGAAAATACAAAAACAGACAGATCAGAGGCAGGTACCTGCAATATCTTATTTAGATGGTACAAGACTTCAAAGCCAAGGTTAAGGAGGCATGTAAAGATGGGTAGGGAATTTTGGTACCAAGAGAGATACTTTCACGACAGAAGTCCATTTAGAAGTTCAGAAATTCTGAGTTGCAAAAACTACAGAGAAATTAATTTAACATCTGTTGACTGGGAAAGTGATTATAACAGCCTATTTTCAGCAGAGGCCAGGGAGAAATACTGAAGAAATAGTCATGAGTTCAGAGTTAAAAAAGGTTATGGTTAATTTAGTCTTCACAGCTACCAAAGTCCTAATATTCAGTTTACAATCTTCAATTACAAAATCTTCAGTTAGTTTCAGTTCATTAGCACTGTTGTTTGAGATGGTTTCAGTTACATACATGACTACAGCTACCTCCAGTGTATGCTGCTATTTTCATTATATTTGCTGCTCACTATAAAATACATAATAAACTCCGTTTATCACAGAATTGCAAAATCAAGGCTTTTACTCTGAAAAGTTCAAGAAGATTTGGCACTTGTTCAGTACAGCTCCAGGCATTATAGCAACAGACAGCTGGTTCATTTTTAACATTATTGAAAATCTGTAGCCATTTTGCAGCAATAGTGTATTCTCATATCAGCCTTGCAAAACGCAAGATGCCCCTTAAAATTCGATAGTAAAGGAGAGAATGCTTTAAGCAGGTGAAAGAAGTATTAATGTTCAGTGTATATCATAGTTTCTTCAGATTTTAGTAAACCTTTTATTGTATATACTGATGCACAGACATAGATCTAGAGATGGTATGATCACAGAACTTTGATGAGGAAGAATATCCCATAAGTTTTTTTTTTTGTCAAAAACTGAGTAGAACTGCAACTGATTATTCCACTGTTAAAAGTAATACTAAGTAATCAGGAGGACACTAGTGTCACTGAAGTATTAACTTCTTGGCTTAGAATTTACACTTGCTGGAATAAGTCTCAGTCTTGGGCTCTCTCTTTGGTTAATTTACAGGTTAGCAATAAGCAATCAATCTCCTGTGTGATATGAAGATTCCACTGCCTGCTACTGAAAAATAATCAATCTCCTGTGGTATCTAAAGCATCCACTGTCTGCTACTGAAAAATAATTAATCTCCTGTGGTATCTAAAGCATCCACTGGCTGCTACCACAAAATAAGTATCATTTTTACTTCATCTGCACTTCTTGCATTGTATTTTACTGTGTGCTGTTATTTTTGAACTCTATTTTACTGTATTTTTGCTCTTTCCTGCACTTTCTGCCTAGCATAGACTTGGTTCAGATTTGCTTGACCTAGTCTGTTTTTACAGTTTCTGAGCACTAATCCAGCTTTCCTCCACAAAACAAGGCCTCCAGTACACCCTAGTGAGATTAGAGTGTAGCTAAGGACCTATCTGAGTGGTGATTGTTGGTCCAGGGCCCAGTCTAGTGTGCTACTACTGGTTAGAGTGTTTGAAATCAGTTTAATTTTGTTGCTACTTGTTGCCCACATTAGCTCAGGTTTGTGTGGCACACACTGCCTGCATAACGTTCATTACCACACAATGGGGGATACCATTGGCAGTTATAGACAAAAATTCTTAAATAATTTTCCCTTAGTCAACTGCTTGTACTCCATCGGAGGTTTCCAACTGGCCAGTTAGACACTCAGCTGAGCCTCTGAGGTTCCTCCACAAGTCTTACCAATTAAGCCCCTCGCAGTTTACAACTTCTTCTTGTTGTTTAGCCATAACAGGTCCTTCCAGTCTCATTCCTGTTACTGACCGCAGTACTTCACCTAGAGTCATGAATGAAACATTTCCCACCATTTCTCCAGCCAACCTGATTGACATGGGCATCCTGAGTCAACAAATGCAGAGATTCTCATTAGAAGCCTACCTAGAGAGCAGAGACCTCCCAAACATAACCACACTTCACTTAACACATTTCCAGCAAATCACAGTACACATACAAATGCACGCACCAGTGTCTCACCAATCATGCCCCTAAAGCAAGACACAAAATCAAATGATTTAGTCATAGGTGACTCCATTGTGAGACACACAGATGTCTCACTCACTAGGTTGGATAAGGAAAAGGTCACAGTCAGCTGTCTGTTAGGTGCCAGGATCTGCCACATCATACATGCACTCAACTCTCGCTCAACAGGCACTGTTGTGACTCTGTCATAGTCCATGTTTGTCTGAATGACTTGAGACATACCTCGCTGGACTAGATGAAGAGAGACATAACTGAGCTCTCGGATTATGTGTCCCAGGTAGGTGTGTCCCCAGCCTTAAACAGCATTCTACCTTCACCTAGGATGGTACCTCAATACAGACAAAAAAATGTCTGAATTCAACAGTTGACTTAGTTTCTGGTGTCATTCTAAGGGGATTTAGTACCTGTCAGCCTGCGATGATATGGCTGATAGACCGCAATGCTTTGCCACAGATGGCCTCCACCTGTCACCTCTGAGCTTTTTGCTACTGGCTAAGGCTCTTGTCTCTCCATAGTGCCTTTTTAGGCAATGTCACAAAAACAAAATTCCTATGATAAAAATATCTTCAAAAAACAAACTTAGGGTTATGCTGCTAAATGACAGGAGTCTAAATTAAAACTTCACTCACTGGAAGCACTCCTCACCTAGGGAGATTGGACATCTGTGCAGTCACATTCAGACCATAAAATGAACACTTGAGAACTAAAGGAGGAGGAGTATCAATATTCAAAGATAAATACACCTCCTGATTGGTTAAACAGAATGATTCCCTAGAGTTACTCCTTGTGCAAATAACTGTAGGAAAGACCCCTCTCCAAGTTATAACCAGCTATAGTTCTCCCTCCATGAACCATGACATCCACACTGTCTACCTGGATCTACTTGAGTCACTCAAAATGCAACCAAATACCCTAGTTATGGGTGACTGACTACCTGTCCACAGACTGGGTAAATTATTCATGTACAAGCACACTTGCCCAAGGGTTCTTGGACTTTGTTAACTCAAACGCCTTGGAACAAATTGTTGGCACCCACATAAGGGGCCCAAACTTTCTAGACTTGGTACTCACCAACATGGTAGAATGGTGCACTACCACAAGTGTGCAGGCCTACCAGATGAAGTTTGAACATAAATCAGTCTCTTTCAAAGTAACAACAGCAACACCCTCCAGGAGAAATTAGGCTAAAAAATTTATCCAAAGCCCACTACAGCCTCTTACGAGAAGGCATTAATAGCGCCAAAGCTCCTGTCCCCACTGACAGCAAGGACACCTATACTGGGATATATACCAATGCATTTTATAAACATCTATACGGTTGAATTAACTCGGCTGTTCCTGATAGGAGCAAAAAAGCCTAAAAAAGGGGTTCCTCAAAAAATTACAAACAAAGCCGATTGGAAGAACATTTTCCAAAAATGCATCAGCAGAACCCCTGTCTGGATTTTGAAAAAGGGTTTTCCAAACCAGGGCAAATGAGAGCCTGTAGCTCTGAATCTCGTCTTGCAGAAGTTATTGCTAGGAGCAGAGCTGTTTTCCAAGATAAGAACTTTATGTCTGCAGTAGCACCTGGCTCAAAAGGAGTTAAGGTGAGTTTTTCCAAGACATAATTGAGGTCCCATGCAGGTGCTGGTGTTCTCCTTGGAGGCCTTAAGTTTTTTGCTCCTCTGAGGTACTGCCGTAATAAAGGATGAGAAAAGAGTGGTGGCTCTGTATTGTAATGAGCCGAAATGGCAGAGGCATGTATTTTAATTGATGAGAAAGATAGGCCTTTGTCCAGCGTCTCAGTTAAGTATTGCAAAACCTGAGGAATATTTGGGACAGCTGCATCAGTTCCTTGAGCTTGGTTCCAAGCGCAAAATCTCTTCCATTTCCCAGCATAAGATTTTCTAGTACTAGGCCTTCTGGCTTCTAAAATGACATCCACCACAGGTTTACTGAGAAGTGTGGTGTGTATGGCTACATTATCTGCCATGCTGCCAGGTTTAGGGTCTTGAGTTGGCTGTGCAGAATCTGTTTGTTTTGCTGGGACAGTAAATGAGGTATTTGAGGTAAGGTCCAGGCTGGGCATTGGGACAAGTTCCTTAAGATCGGGTACTAGTACTGGCGTGGCCAGTCTGGGGCAATCAGAATAATTTTTGGTCTCTCCTGCCTGACCTTTAGGAGTACCTTGGGGAGAAGAGGTAGTGGAGGAAAGGCATATACTGACAGGTTTGTCCAGTTGAAAGATAAGGCATCCACTTTCCAAGCTTGTCTGTGATAGGTCCTTGTGCAGAATCTTTTTAGTTGATTGTTTTGAGGGGAGGCAATAGATCTATGTCCGGCGCCCCATTTCTTTGTTATCATGCTGAAGACTTGTGGATCCAGGTACCACTCGTGGGGATCCATGAGGTTTCTGCTTAGTTCGTCTGCCAGAGTGTTTTCCTTTCCTGGCAGGAATTGTGCTTGCAGATGAACCTGGTAAGTTAATGCTGTGTCCCATAAAGCCATGGCTAGTCTGCACAGGGGATAAGAATAAGTGCCCCCCTGCTTGTTTATGTACCACATGACCGTGGTGTTGTCTGTTTTTATCAGTAGTTGTCCCGGATGAAGTAGGTCCTTGAAGGCTGTCAGGGCATTTTGAACAGCTAGCATCTCTTTTTGATTGATATGTTGATGCTGTTGGTTTGCGGACCAGGTGCCCTGAATGCCTCTTCCTGCCATGTGTGCCTCCCAGACATAATCTGATACATCCGTCATTAGGCTCTGCCTGGCTGGGAGTAATGCGAATGGCTGTCCCTTGTTTTGATGACAAGCCTTTGCCCACCATCGAAACTCCTGTAGCAGGCAGAGAATTAGAGTAATCATTGTTTCCAGACTGTGGCAATGTTGCGACCACACACTTTTTGGGTACCACTGAATTTTCCTCATATGCAGTCTTGCATATGGAATTAGTAAGATGCAGGATGCCATGAAGCCCAAAGCCTGCATAATTTTTCTTGCAGATAACTGGGCCTTTGTTGCCATTTCCTTGAACTAGGTAGTCAGTTGCCTTTGTTTGTCTGGAGTGAGATAAGCCATCTGTGCAGTTGTATTTAAGCTTGCACCCAGGAATATTATCTCTTGAGAGGGTACTAGTTTTGATTTCTCTTTGTTGACTGTGTACCCTAGGCATGTTAGACATCTTATCACAAACGTCAGTTGCTGTAGTAGAATGTCCTTGTTCTCTGCTTGTATAAGGCAGTCTTCCAGGTAAGGATATATTTGAATTCCTCTTTGTCTGCAGTAAGCAATTACTGGTGCCACGCACTTTGTAAAGACCCTGGGCGCAGTAGATAAGCCAAAGGGCAGTGCAGAGAATTGGTAATGCTTTGAGCCAGCCTTGAATCTGAGGAATCTTCTGCATGTTTGTCTGATTGGGACATGCAGGTATGCCTCTTTTAGGTCTAAAGTCACAAGCCATGCCCTGCTGCCCAGCATGGGCAGAAGCTGCTGTAAGGTTAACATCTTGAATTCTGGTATATCCAGGAAAGTGTTTAGAGTAGATAGGTCCAGTATTGGTCTCCATGCTTGGTCCTTTCTGGGTACCAAGAACAGTCTTGAGTAAAATCCTTGTCCCTGCTCCTGCTGAGGCACTTGTTGAATAGCCCTCATGTCCATGAGAACTGCGACTTGTTTTTGAGCCTCTGCCCATTGATTTTTTGGCAGGTCTGGCCAACCGTTTGCCCTTGGTAGGGTATTGAAATGAAACTTGTAGCCTTGAGTCACTACGTCTAGAACCCATTTGTCCTGGGTAATAATGTGCCAATTTTGAGCAAAACGTGCTAGTTTTCCCCCTACGGGTTCAGCCAGAAGATAAGTGCTTGGTGCGGACAGGGGGAAGTCATTGGGACTGTCTTCTATATTGTGATTTGTCCTCTCCACCTTTGGAGGTAGAGGCATTCCATTGCTTAGGCCTGTAGGATCCTTGCAGCTGTGATCTGCCTCTAGGGTGTCTGGATCTGACCCTTTGAGGTCTGCCTGAGACTGGAAAGGACCAATTCTTTGTAGGCCAGTGTCTGCTAAATCTAGGTGGCTGTACCTGTAAGAAATCCTTGACTGTTTGCATAGATTTGGCTTTATCCTCCATTTTTTTAACACCTCTTCTGCCTCAACACCAAATAAGGTGTCATGTTGTAAAGGAGCATCTAATAATTTTGCTTTAACATGGTCAGGCAGATTTTTTCTTTTAACCAAGCATGTCTCCTAATGACAGAATCTGTAACAGCGGCCCTGCAGGAGGCCTCCAGAGAATCAAAACCACATTGCAAAGTACATTTTCCAACTTGTTCAGCTGAATCCAATAAATCCTGTAATTCTTTGTTTTCTGCACATTCAGAACTTGCCATCATTTTCTGTTTAAGCAGTGTCATGATATATTGCTGATACTTGAGCATATGAAACTGACAATTTAAGGCACTTATAGCCAAAGAAGCAGATGTGTAAATCTTTTTCCCCCCATCTATCCAGAGCCCTAGAATCACTATCAGAGGGGGTAGTTTTTTTTGCAGTAGAAGCCTTGACCCCTTTTGGACCCTGAGAAATAGTTTCTGGGTCTGCAGTAGGGATTTTGAACACAAATTTATGAGTCAGGGACCCTGTAGTATCTATCCGGCTTAACAGGAGCTGGAGGTAAGGAGTCAGGGGACAGACTGGACTCCAAGAACACATCATCTACAATGTCCAACACAGGAGGAATAGCTAGGGGCCTGTGTTGAGGAAGTAACAGGAAGTCTCTGAGCCTTTTCTTAGATTCTGAAAAATCTTGGCTCTCCCAGTGGAAGTGCTCCCTCATGGTATGCAAGGTTTCCCCAAAAGAGTAATCCTCAGGAGGAGAAGCTGAAGAAATAGATTCTTCAGCATCAGAATCTTCATACGGGGGAAGAGAATATTCCTGATCAGAAGAGGAATCAGAAGAAATGGAAACCTGATCTGACGATTCATAATCTATCTCTTGCCAAGGCCTCTTATCAGGAGGGGGATGGGAACTCGTAATCAAAGTAATTAAGTCTTCGGCCATTTTAAGCATCTGTTTTTTGGGCATGGAGGCCTGTCCCTGAGGCT
>NC_056744.1:1669758464-1669774645 GCF_019279795.1 Protopterus annectens | reverse complement strand
ATTAATTATTTTTTTCAAGATTAGTATTACTGAGTGGGCAAGGGAAATTCTGGGTGTTTTCTGCTTTTGTGCGTTTGACCCTTAGTTAAATGAAACTGGGTCTGCATTATCAGTGATGTGAACAACTTCATTATATGCTTAACTAAAAGCTTTAGTCCTTATTTCTTGACACAGCCATTACAGTATCTTTCCTGTTACTGTGATAAATAAGAGTAGCCATGCATAAGAAGTGTACATATTTATACATATGATTATAATATATACAGATTGTATTAATTATAATATAAAATAATTTAATTATATCCCTTCTATAATACAGCACCACTTGTTAAACTGTTTTAAATTTATAGTTTTGAATGTTTTTCCAGCAAGCAGTGAAACAAAACATATGAACCAATAATGACAAACTGCCCAATTCAAAACATTTCAACCATAAAAGGCCACTTAAACTTCTGTCATTACAATCCATCAATGTCAGTCAGTATGCACAATCCCTGCAGAAGTAAAAGTCATCTGAATAATTCCACATTACAGAGATCTGAAACTAATGAAGAGGTTGTTGCTAGAAAACTTTATATTTCAGTGCTTCATCTACGAATTCAATGCCTGCTGCCCTTCAAGAATAAATTGCCTACATTACATTAAAAAAAAGTGTAAGCTGGTATGTTGCAATAGGGAATGGGTGGTAAGCTGAAAAACAAGTTCATGGTTATTAGGCATCTCATCCAAAGGAGGACATAGTCAGGACTGCAGCAATCCACCCCCTTAAAATACAAATCTACATGCTGTGGGAGTAGAACCTATAGCCCTCTGCATCAAGATGCAAGCATGCTACCTGCTGTGCTACTAACACTGATTTAAAATTCTATACCACAATAGTGATACCATTTGCTAAACAAAACAGTTGCACATTTTAAGCAGACTTAGCATGAGCAGCAGTAAACTTCTCTTCCCTTTAAGTTCACAATTCCTCGAAAATGCCCTTGAAAATAAATTCCACCTGTTAACTCTTAACTAGGGCATTTCACTCTCTCTCACACACCTCAACCTCTTAGTGCAAGAAATCTGGACAAAACCCAACATAAATAGGGACAGAGTATAAATATTGCTCTCATGAAGTTAGCAAATTGCTAGAATAACAGTATTTGTGTTAGCATGCATTTTTCTAAAGGATATGATGTCCAAAACTCAAATGTCTGTTATTATTTAGCAACTGCAATCCTTTTTAGGAGGAATATGGAGCAAAAATCTGGACATTCTACAAAAACCTGGACAGCTGAGGGGTATGCTACCTCCTTCTTATACAGACACACATACACACTTGGCTATTTTGTCTTCTGCTACTGATTAAGGTTACAAGTACAACTTCAGAAGCTCCACCAGAGGTTTTCTGCAAAAAGAGTTACAGTGACATGACCTGTCAACATTTCTTACTAGTATCACATTCACTGGAGTCTTGTACCAGCATAGTCCTGCTGCCTCTATCCCCTAGTATAATTATTCTATTCCCTAGTAAACTTTCTCCATACATTTACTTCTTTATGATCACATATGACAATGTTCTTCACATGCTTCCTATGTTTCTCTATAGCCCTCCTTTCATACATTTACCTGTCCCCTTATAGCTCCCTTTCTTTCTTTGCTAACTCAGTGAGACATTGGTAAATAATTTTAGCAATAATAAGCATCTGAAGTTCATCGTGTGTATATGGGTGTATATTTTATATATATATATATATATATATATATATATATATATATATATATATATATATATATATATATATATATTCACTATGAAGGGTCGAACTTTCAGAACATTGAACCTCTGATAGTAGAAGACCAGAGGATCGAAGTGCTGAAATATTAAACTTACAAAAAAATATTTCAGGTTTTTGCAGGGGGGGGCAAAAAGAATCTGTGTGAAAGTCAGACAGATGTGAACAGTCATTAATGGATTATTCATTTTTTTTCATTTATACTTTAATCTTCTGTCTCTCCCCCATACACATGCCAAATATGCAATGATGTCAGTGCGGATCCCAAAGCTTTCATAGATGCACCATGTGCTAGTTAAATGGATTGTGAACAGAGATGTACAGAGCTCAGAGATGTACAACACTCCTTCAGTTTTTACATCTAAAAACTACAGTTTTCTATACATCTTTTATGCCACATCTGTCTTTCAAGGACCCAGAGAAACAGATGTCAGCAATGAATGCTCATTACAACAGCTTCTCAAGGACGTATGTATTCTCTAGTATTACAATGAACCAAGGCCTGTGTCCCTGTAAAAAACAGCAGGGAGCTCTGATCATCATCTCTCCTGCTGTAGTGATTAGTTACTAGGTCATGTTAAAGTGCAGTATATATGCAAATTACTTACTCCTGTTTTCTCTGTTTTTATAAATGGCCATATATTCGCCAGCCAGGTTACGGAGTATTTTGTTTCATGGCCTGTCCCCTTTTACTCATGAAAAACAATTATTTTGCATAAAGAAAAAAGAAAGAATCTCAGTAAACTAGCAATTGCACCACTAGAACTGGGGAAATTATGCATCAAATATTCAAATATATCAATCAATTTCCAGAACAGAAAACTTACGCTATGTATGCTCTGTAAAGAACCCAGTCTTTTGTGCCTTGTCTTTATGCTTTTATTTCCTTCTGTGCATTGCCGTCATAAAAGTAAGCTCTAGAGGACATGAATATACTGTACATTTCCAACTTACACATGCCAAAGTGGGCATTATATAAAATGATTGAGCTAATGAGGACTTTGTAAAGGGGGCAATAACATCTCTAGATCTAGTCACAATTTGTTTATAAGCTGTGCATTATAGAAAGACTTTCTTATGACTCTGGGCTCATGTTGGTCAAAAGTTAGGTCACTGTACATACAACTACTACTGTTTTAGAAGCAGGTTTGACTACTTATAATCACAGAATATATGGTACCTAGACAATCCCATGCTATCACCAGCAGCTTAAACAATGAATGGAACAAGCCTGGCAGCAGCTTAAACAGTGAACGGAGCAAGCCTGGCAGCAGCTTAAACAGTGAACGGAGCAAGCCCGGAAGCAGCTTAAACAGTGAATGGAGCAAGCCCGGCAGCAGCTTAAACAGTGAACAGAGCAAGCCCAGCAGCTTAAACAGTGAACGGAGCAAGCCCGGCAGTAGTTTCATAACATAAATGCATGGTAGAACGGAGCAAGTCCAGCAGCTTAAACAGTGAGTAAATGGAGCAAGCCCAGCTGAGTGTTACTTTATGATCATGGAACTGTATGTACCTAAAGCAAGGACGAATGCAAGGGAAACAAGTTTTAACTCTTAACTATGTTTGAATCTCAATATCAAAACATCCGTTCCAAGGTGGGGACACTGCTCCCCCAATCCCTGCTCCTGTGGCTGTTCAGTGTGATGGCACACACAACCACATGTTAATCCACAGGGTTTGGGATATATCAAGCCCATTCAAACAGGTTAAGTCATAGAGTGAGTTACTAAACTTTTTAGTATGACCGCAGACAGAAGTAGGAGCAGAGACAATGAGTGTCAGCATCTGTCACAAACACTACCCGTCTGAGGGGAGCCCATCACAGTCCACTGCCTGCTGTCCACAGACTTTCTACAACCAGGATAAACATACATAACTACTTACTGTGGGTGACTCTCTGGCAGCAATGATGTGATTCCCTTCCTGCTCAGTGCGCGCACGTTTGTATTTAAAATTCATGTGATGCACGCATGACTGTTGGGTCCTACAACCGGTCTTTGCAGCTGAAAAGTGCTATGGTTTCAGCGCCTATGCACAGAAGACAAAAACAGGTCGCAAACACCTGTTGCATCTGTGCAACTGGACAGGATGCAAAGGGCATTCTTAAATAGGAATGCCCTTTAAAAAAGACAAAACTTTTTTTTAAAATTAAAATAAAATTTATTTCTCGGACAGCTGGTTCCAGGGGGATGCAAGTGCACCCCCTTGCACCTACCTGCAGGAGCCCTTGTCCAAGACCCTAGCCATGGTATGAACCAAAAAACAAGTTCATTCACCATGTTTTTGGTAGTTGGTCTATGAAGTTAGGATCTGGATCATCCTTTTAAGCTAAGAAGGATTCCTGACTATCAGTAGAACTGAAAAGAAACATGCTTGTCTGTTGTAGGGTACCAAGATCCAAATGAAAATTACTGAACAGATGTGTCAAAAGTGTCCTGGTGGATATAAGATGGAGAATCTTTGCAGAACTCAGGCCACAGCAGTGACAGAATGGAACTATAAGAATGACCATGGCTTTGTCCCTTCTAGCTTGCTCTAGAAGGTTTGTGATCAGAGAAATGAAGAAAAAGTGTAGACAAGTGTTATGGGCCACATCTGGAAGAATCCACCTCAGTGGTGCTTTCCAGATGTAGGAATAATGGAAAAGAAGTTACTTGTTGGGGATGCAAACAAATCGCAGGAGGACATTCCCCAGATATGCAACAACTTTTGTACTACAGACTGTTGGAGAGACGGCATGACTGGTTTCAAAACAAATCAAAGGAAACAATGTTTTCCCTTGGAATGTGACTGGCTGTTAGAAGGCAATTTGTGGACATAGCTTATTCTCAAACTCCATTTTTTTGACAGAGTAAGTAAGAATGGCTTCCTCTCTTCTTGTTGCTGTAGACTGCAGAGAATCATGATATAGGTGCATAGGTTGGTATTAGGCTATCAGCCCTAGGGCCTATACAAGCCTAGCCATAACAATTCCTTGGCTATTTCTTCCCACACTATTTACTTCTCTGGACCCCTGTCTAGCAGGGCGACTGACCTGATTCCCGGGGTGAATTTCCTTTCTCCCATCCAATCGTCAAGGTTCCTTCTAAAGAGGGCCAAAGAGGCACTCTGCTTGACATGTACGGGTAGTGTATTCCAGAGTCTGGGGAGTCTCTGGGTCAGGAACCTATCCCTCCAGCATGTTCTGTTTATTGAGATGACAAGGTTTAGATCCCTGGAGCATGTGGCTCTGAGGGATTGGGATTTCTTTATGTGTAGCATGTCCAACAGCTCTGGGTTTGACATGGTCTTGTATGTTAAGCAAAGTTCACCTCTGAGTAGAAGATATGCGACAGAGTATAGCTGGAGTATTTTAAGGTGGTCAGTACAGGGCATCTGCTTTAGGCCTGTGATTCTTTTAGTGAGGTATTTCTGCGGCCTTTCCAGTTGTTGTAGATGTCTTGAGAGGTACATACCAAACGGGGCATTGCATTCTATAATGGGTCAAATGAGGGATGAGTACAGTGGGACAATGACCTCCTTTTTTGTGGATGAAAACCCCTTAGTGATGAGGCGTCCCACTTAGAAGGATTTCCTGACTGTTGTGGCGATGTGGTTATCGAAGGTGAGACCACTGTCACCTGTGTCTCTAAATCTCTTATCACACTTTCGCTTAGTGTACTGCCACCTATGTGGTAATTCAAGGGTACATGTTTTTTCCCAAAGGGGATAACTTTTAGTTATGTACTCACCATAACTTCAGATGTTTGGGATCCATCTCGCCTACATTCTGAACTGATGGTTCGGAGCCGATCCCTTGGTTCCAACTCGGCACGCTTATGCTATAGAGCGAGGCCTCTAATTGGCTGAGCTATCTTTATCCCAGGATGCACCACCACTAATCCCCCAGATCTTGTTTGTCCGCATTCATGCACACATGCACAACTTGGTTATATAACATTGTTAGATGTTTCAAGATGAAACAACAGGATTCGGACCTTCTGATATCCTCTGATCTCCAAGGAAGGGGGAAGGAGGGTGGGTTATTAGGAATGTAGGTGAGATGGATCCCAAACATCTGAAGTTATGGTGAGTACATAACTAAAAGATGTTATGTGATCCTATCTCGCCTACATTCTGAACTGATGGGACAGCGTCCCTAGCACCTAAATCCCGGTGGCTCATTGGAAAACACTCCTGAGCACTGTGGAACCAAATGAAGCTCGTCCTCTAGATGCCACATCTAATTTGTAGTGGGAAATGAAGGTGTGCGGGAAGACCATGTAGCCGCAGCACAAATGTCACTAATAGCAAGCTTAGAATGAAATGCTACCAAGTAGCCATAGCCCTTGTAGAATGAGCCTTGACAGAGGTGGTAAGCTCTTTGTTAGAATAAATATAAGCTTGAGTAATACAGTCCCTGATCCATTTGGCAATAGTGACCTTCGTGACAGCGTTGCCCAATTTGTTATCTGCAAAGGATACAAACAACTGATCTGTTTTCCTTGTTTGTTTGGTCCTGTCTAAATAAAAACGTAACTGTCTGTGGACATCTAGTGTGTGGAATATGAACTCCGCTTTGTTAGAGTATTTTGGGAAAAAAACTGGAAGCTCTAACGATTGTTGTAAGCAGAAAGTAGAACAAACTTTAGGAACAAAGGAAGGATTTGGTCTGAGGGATACTCTGTCTTTATGAAAAACCAAGTACGGGGGTTTCACTAACAAAGCTTGAAGCTCTGAAACTCTTCTGGCAGAAGTAATCGCCACCAGAAAAGCTGTCTTCCATGATAGAAACTTTAGATCACATGTAGCTGCCGGTTCAAAGGGGAAAGAAGTCAAGGCGCGTAACACTATATCGAGATCCCATGGAGGTGCAGGATGAGAAATCGGAGGTCTTAATAGAGCAGCACCTTTCAAGAAGGTCTTACACAATCTGTTGCTCATTAAAGGTGGGTGTATGGATTCGTGAAAATTAGAAATTGCTGCCAATTGTACTTTGATGGTAGAGACTGAAGAGCCTTGATTGAAAAGAGAGGTCAGAAATTTTAGTACTTCTGCCACGGGAATAGAAATGGGGTCCAGGCCCCGGAGTTGAGCCCAAATAGCAAACCTTTTCCATTTGCTAGAATACAGTTTCTTTGTAGCAGACTTATGGGCCGAGGATAATATGTGCACAACATCTGGATCCAATGTATGACTCCTGACTATCGTCGGAAGAGGAGGAGCCAAGCCGTCAATTTTAAGGTGTGTAGAGACTGGTGGAATAGTCCCGACTGATGAACCAGTAGGTCTGGGATCTGGTCCAGGAACCATGGACCTTCCAGAGCATGTTTCCAAAGATAGGGGAACCACACTTGACGAGGCCAGTAAGGAGCAATTAAGATCATTTTGCTCCCCAAGAGAGAGGCCTTTTGAATCACCCTGGGGAGGAGAGGAACTGGAGGGAAGGCATAAAGCAAGCCGGTGGGCCAAGGATGGACTAATGCGCCCATGGGGCTCTTCCCGGAGCCGGGTTAGGAGAAGAATTCTTTGCACTTCGCATTCAGAGGAGAGGTCGCAACACGGAACTCCCCATTCGCTGAAAATCTGACTTGCAACTGTCATATTCAGAGACCATTCGTGAGGAGAGAGGATGGTTCTGCTCAATCTGTCGGCTATGACATTGGACTTGCCCGGTATGTGAGTAGCCACTAGGAAGCGTTTGGTCGAGACTGCCCATTCCCAAACTCTCATGGCTTCTCTGCAAAGAGGATAGGATCTGGCCCCTCCCTGTTTGTTCAGGTACCAGACAACTGACATGTTGTCTGAGTGAACAGCAATTACACCCTGAGGGAGATAATCGTGAAGGGCTTGAAGGACAGGAGTACTGCCCACATTTTTAGGATGTTGATATGAAGAAGAGTCTCTTCCGGGTGCCATTTGCCTTGGACTGACCTGCCCAGGGAATGCCCCCCCCACCCCATCTGGGAGGCGTCCGTGGTCAAAGTGGCCGCCGGAGGAGGAAGAACAAAGGGTCGTCCCTGATCCAAATTGGAGGGCACTAGCCACCAGCGAAGGTCCCGTTTGCAAGATTCCGTGATCCATATGAGGTGACTGAGAGGGAGTTCCTGAAAGGACCACTGAGCTGAAAGAAGCCACTGGAGGATTCTCATGTGCAACCTTGCCAAGGGGACTAGAAGAACCGTGGCAGACATGGATCCCAATAGCTGCAGGACCATTCTGGCTGGGGCTTTGGACCTGGGAAGTAAGGCTTGAACTTGATTCTGTACAGTTTGAATTCTGTCTGTAGGTAGACAGACCCGCATTTGGTTTGAGTCTATCTCTACCCCTATGAATCTTATTCGTTGAGATGGCCGCAACACAGACTTTGGCCAATTGAAGGTGATTCCAAGGGAATTGCCCAGTGATATAGTGGCTTGTAGGCTCCGCAGAAGTAGATGCTTGGAGGTGGCAGTTAGGAGCCAGTCGTCTAGATACGGAAACACCTGGAATCCTAGACTTCTCAGGTGAGCAGTCACGACTGCCAAGCACTTGGTGAACACCCTGGGGGCTGTGGTGAGACCAAAGGGCAGCGCACGGAACTGAAAATGACTGCCTCCTAGGCTGTAGCGCAGATGTCTCCTGGATGCTTGATGTACCATGATATGATAATAAGCGTCCTTGAGATCTATGGAGCACATCCAAACACCTTTCTCCAGCAATGGGAGAATGGTTTGTAGAGTGACCATTCGGAAGTTGGACTTTTTGACTGAACGGTTTAGGATGCTGAGGTCCAAAATGGGCCTCAAGTCCCCGGTCTTTTTTGGCACCAAAAAGAATCTTGAGTAAGTCCCTAATCCGATCTGGTCTGCGGGGACCGGTTGGATGACTCCTTTTTGCAGCAGCTTTGAAACTTCTGAGGCTGTGGTATCCCGTTGATTGGGTGGCGGGTCCGGGATTTTTTTGGACTGAGGGGGGGGGGGGTGAGAGAATGGGATGGAGTAACCTCCGGCGATAATCCGAAGCACCCATCGGTCCTGAGTGATCCCTTCCCAGGCCTTCAGGTGCTTTGAGAAATGACCCCCGACTGGCTCCGGAGCAGCACAGCCGGGCAATCCCTCAGGGACTATGAAAGGCTGAAGAGCCACAAAAGGACTCGCGGTCTCCAGTGTTGCGAGGGCCTCTGCCGCCTCTGGGACGGCGTCTTCTGGATGAATTTCCCCCTCCTCTGCCTCTGGAAGGGGAACCTTCCTGCTGAGAGGGGTAAGGCTTCGGAGATCTACGGAACCACATTTTCCCTCCTCTTTTAGCCTTGGGATAAGGCCGAAAGGGAGTGGAAAATCGTGCCCCCACGGCAGTCAGAGTCTTACCCTCCTGTTCACAGCGGGTTAGTGTGTCTTTACCTTGGGTCCAAACAGGAGGACCCATCAAAGGGTGCGCCGGCAAATGAAGACTTAAAGGCCTCCGCGAATGACACAGGCGGAGCCAGGCTTGTCTCCGTAGAGCAATGCCTGTACCGCCGCTTACTCTCCCCTTCGCCGCATAACAAATGAGCCTCATGGACGAGTTCGAAATGGACGACATTGTAGCCAGCTGAGAGCCAACCGCCTGGGCCAGCTCCTCAGGCAGGTTACCCAAGAGGGTATCGGATAGCTCCTTAATCAGATCCCTCTGAAATCTGGTAAAGGCCAGGTAGTTCAAGGACCTCAGTGTAAAGGCCGCTGAGCTAAGGGTGCGCTTTCCGTACCGATCCATGCTCCTAGACTCCTTATTAGGAGGATGGACGGACGTAGAAGCCTCTGCTACATCCTGCTGGGTAGCAGATGCCACCACCAAAGCATCTACAGCCACACCTTTAGTAAGGAACTCTCTATCAGGGGGCGCCGAGAGAAACTTGTTCGGACGAGCAGGCACCGGTTCCACAGAGTCTGGGTGTTCCCATGCCCTTCGACAGATCAAATCCAAGAGCTCGTCGAAGGGCGGAGACACCCAGGAGGCGGAGGGCTGAGCCCCGAAGGCCTTCAGGAACACCGACTCATCAGCAGAGGGAGGTTTGGACTGCCAGCCGCCTCGCTGTTTTAGGGCTTCCAGGATGTCTGCAAAGGAGACATCATCCGAGGACGACTTAGGGGACCCCTCTGCATCATCGAGATCAGTGTCGGATGTCAAAGACTCATCAGGGGAGTCAACGTGCTTCCTCTTGCACGATCATTTCCTGGGGGGTTCTTCCGAAGAGGCTTCAGAAGGACCTCCAGAAGGGGGAGAAACCCCAGCGGGGGTAACCTGAGGCCCGGGGGCTCCGCTGTCTAAAGACAGGGGGACTGCCAACGACCCAGTCTCCGTATGCAGGGAGGTAGCTGGGAAAACCGTGGAGGTAGCCAAGGAAGATTTGACTAAAGCGCTCCTCATAGCCCTGAAGGCGGGACCCCCAGAATCCTGGGAGGGTCCCACCTCAGTGGCCACGACAGTGGATGGTACTCCCGCCGCCGACGCACCAAGAGGGAGACTTGGGACCGAGAGCATCAATCCCGAAGCCTCCCCCCAGGGCCGAAGGAAGAAGTCCGTGTACTGAACTCCGACCCAAGAGCCGGAGTTGGAGCAAGGGTCGGGCCCGACCCTAACACCTCCACAGGTTCCACCAGCACCGGCTCCAACGGTGCCGAAGCTGTTGGAGGAGGAACCACAGTAGGGGAGTGGACCATCGGCTCCGAAGCCAAATGGGCTGGAGCCGAAACTAGCTTTTGGAACACCGGAGACTGGAAGAGTCGAAGGAGCACCCTGTCGATGTCCGAATCAGACATCTTGGATGACCTAGAGGATACTGATCGGACCCGAACCAATTTCTCCATCGGCTCCGAAGGGCTCGGGGACCGGCTCCGAAAGGACTCAACAACTATCGGCTCCGAAGAAGGTTTCAAGGAAATTTCCCTCGGTGCCGATAAGGACTTCAGCTCCGAGGGGGAAGAGTCTGAGCCGGTAACCCTGATCGGCTCCAATATCAGTGGAGCCGATGAGGGTGACCCGCCTCTCGATGCCCCAGACCTCGGCTCCGAAACCAGAGGGGTCGAGGCTGGAGGCATCGAGGCAGACCGTTCCGACCTCGGCTCCGAAGTCCGTGGAGCCGATGGAGAAGTCTGCTTAGATTTTTTAGTGGTCGGTTCCGACTGACTGGTCGGAGCAGACGCTTTCTTCTTTTTAGAAGGAGACGGAGAGGAAGATAAAGCTTCCTCGAAGGAAGGCTTGATTAATCCCTTGAGGATTAATTTGTTTTTTCTCTCCTGGAGGACTCTAGAAGAGAACGCGTGGCACACACTACACGACTCTTGTAAGTGCTTAGCACCTAAGCAATAGACGCACGAGACGTGGTCGTCCGTTATGGACATTTTAAACCCACACCTAGTGCATTTCTTAAACCCGGAGGGTTTGTGTTCTTTCGACATAACTGCTTTGCCAAAGAACCAATATATGTGAAAACAACACTAAACTTTCAGTTAAAGACAGTTCAATACAACAACTTTAACAAATATTATATAGATATATATATATATATATATATATATATATTTTTTTTTTTTAAACACTAACAGTAAACAGACAAAAAAGAGTGAAAGATAGAAAGAGGGTCAAGACCCTCTAACTTAAACGGGTACTTGACCCAAGAAGAATACACAAGCAGCAAAGTAACAGGGGAAGGCCCCTCTAACTAAAACGGGAAACCTTCCCTGACTAAAAAAATCACGAATTTTCTAACAGAAATTCACGAAACACACTAATATAACAACAATAGCTGTTAAAACAGCTTTTGGGTTCAAAGTAAGGAAATTTGTGACAGGAAAAGCCTAATAAATAGTACTTAGCCCAGCCAATGTTGAGACCACGTCTAAGCTTGTTAGCGGCAAACGAGATCTGGGGGATTAGTGGTGGTGCATCCTGGGATAAAGATAGCTCAGCCAATTAGAGGCCTCGCTCTATAGCATAAGCGTGCCGAGTCGGAGCCGAGGGATCGGCTCCGAACCATCAGTTCAGAAGGCGAGATAGGATCACATAACATCTATACATTTCTTGGAACTGAGCTTGAGCCCATGGCTCTGGCAACAAGCATCTGTTTCTGTAAGGCCCTTTTGTAGAGTATCCACATCATTTGGGGATTCAATAATGGCTCCCAGTTTGCAGTCATCTGCGAACTTTGTTAGCCAGAGTCCCTTAGTGTTGGCCTGTACTTCAGAGAAGTAGATGCCATACAAGAGCGGTCCCAGGACTGAACCCTGAGGTACTCCACTTGTCACATGTCTGGAGCTGGATTTGGAGTCGGCTACTTTTACAGTGTGGGTTCTGTCAGTAAGCCAGTTGGCAAACCATCGAGTGACGTAGGGATTAATGCCCAGCTTAGTAAGTCTATCTATGATTCCAGAGTGGGAGATGGTGTCAAAGGCCTTGGCGAGGTCCAGATAGGCTATCTGGACTGCCTTACCCTCGTCCACGGCTCTGGAGACTGACTCAAAGAAGTCAATCAGGTTCAGGAGACTAGATTGGCCCTTCATGAACCCAAACTGGGTGGGGTCCAGTGTTTGAAGGTTGCCAATGTCTTTGTTTATGAGTTCCATGACTATGTTCCATGGCCTTGCAGATCAAGCTCATCAGACTGATGGGGTGGTAGTTCCCGGAATCCAAGGTGGATCCCCCCCTTGTGGAGTGGGATAACTGTAGCTGTGCACCACTCAGTTGGCACGAAGCCTGAGGTGAGGCTGTGATTAAACACTTAGATGAGATGCCAGTTCATTTTATAGTTCATGTAATACACAGCCCGGGATGTCATCTGGTCCCATGGATGCTGTATTCTTAGCTTTGGAGAGTGCGTTTTTCACCTATGTGGCTGTTATTACCAGAATTTGGCAATCTTCCAGTATTGAGCTGGGCCGTTTAGGGGGTGAGAGGGGGGGGTGAAGTTGGCACTGAACTGATCTGCCAGGATATTGGCAATATCCTTGGGATCAGTATATGTAATGCCATTCTGTTGTAGTTCAGAGCAGATCTGAACATTGCCATTTAGATTCTTGACATAGTTATAGAATGCCTTGTGGTTGTCTTTGGAATCTTTGGCAATTTTATTTTCATAATTAGCTTTGGAGGATTTTATGAGGGATCTCAGCTTCTTACTGAGGCTGGTAAGGGAGTGTTTTGCATCCTGGGATTTTCCTCTTTTCTGCAACAGTTTCTTCCTTTTGTTGTAAAGTTTGTTTATGGCAGGGGACCACCAGATTGGCTTCCTTTTTTTGGAGGAGAGCATCTTGGTTCTACTTGGGATGGCACGATTCATGCATGAGTGGATGTGCTCATACAGTGCCTTAGTGTAGGATTCAGCAGTCGAACTTTCAGTTCCCATCTGCATGTGTGTCATGAAGTTTGTCACTTGACTTATAAAGTTGGCTTTGGAGAAGTTTTTTATGGATGTTTCTTTACTGGGGGTGGGTTGGGATGTGCATGTTAAGGGTGATTAGCTTATGGTCAGACCTGACCAAGGAGGGGGTGACCATAGGTGTGGACCATCAATTTCCCATGTTGGTAATGACCAGGTCTAGGATATTGGAGCCCCTGGTGGGACTATGGATTAGTTGATCCAAGGCATTGGAATTTATGAATTTATGAATTCCAAGAACCGTTGGGCAAAGTTGTTGGTACACGAGTAGTTTTCCCAGTTAATGGCAGGGTAGTTTGGTTGTATCTTAATATTTTCCAGTATGTTTAGAAAGGTGTAGTGAGAAGCTTGAGGCTTGGTGGGAGATCTGTAGCAAGCTAAAATTTGGATTGCAGTCTTACCTAGTGTTAGTTGCACCTGGAGAATTTCAGACGCATTGTGTTGGGCAACTAGCCTGGTGGTGTGAATATCCTTGGTGAATATGGACACTCCTCCACCTTTAGTGTTTCGGTCCTGGTTTGGTGGCCGAAAAGTGTGATAAGAGTTGTAGCCTGGTATTGCAGGGGTGCTCTCTGGAGCCTTGAACCAGGTCTCAGTTACTGCACAAATATCGATGTTCTCCATTTTTAGGAGTGCCTCGAGAGAGTGCATTTTGAGGTTTAGACTTCTAGCACCGTGTAACATTACCTTCAGAATTCGCATGCTAGTACCTGTTACGGTGGTGGTTTTGTCCTTTGAACTTTGCCTAAAAAAGGCACTATAGGGGTGGCATGAGCCTTAGCCAGTAACCTGAATCCCAGGGGTGACAGGTGCAGACCATCTCTGGCAAATCATCATGGTCTGTCGACCATGTCGTTCCAGGCAGACAGATACTGAATCCTCTTTGAATGACACCAGAAGCTTAGCCAGTTGTTAAAGTCAATCATTTTGTCCTTATATTGTAGTATCATTCTGGGTGAAGGCAGGATGCCACTCAGGGCTAGGGTCATACCTGTCTGGGCCACATGATCCGAGAGCTCTTCCATGTCTCTTTTCATGTAGTCCAAGGAGGTATGTCTCAAGTCCAACATGGACAATGACAGAGTCATATTTCTACTTGTTGTAAAGTGACTTGAGTGCATGCATTATTTGGCGGATCCTGGCACCTGACAGGCAGCTGACTGTAATTTTCTCTTTGTTCAGCCTGGTCAGTGGGACATCAGTGTGCCTGACTATAGAGTCACGTATGACTAAAGTGTTAATTATGTTGTCTTGCCTTAGGGGCTGTTGCTGGGTGGCACACTGGTATTGTGAGCTATGTGACACTTTGGTTGTGATTGGTGTTTGTATGCATTTCAGCTTCAGAGGTCCTTGTTGCTTGGGCAGGTTACAGTTAAGGGCCTCTGTGTATGTGGATTTAATGTTGCTATGTGTGGGTGTTGGTGGTGTGGGTTTAGAATGGCTATGTGTTGCTTGAGGTGTAGTGTGGGTGTTATCCTTCATAGTGAGGCCTACCCTCATTTCCAAAACAGTTCTAAGCCCATTTCTTTTGATGAGAACTCGGGTAAGAGAAGACTCTAGGTAACACATATCTGTAAGTAGGACAGTGAAACTGAAAATCATTTTTTTTTTTTACTGAAAATCATTTTTTTTTTTTTTTACTGAGATGCCCTTTACATAGGGAGAACAACGTAGAAAAGGAAAGAAACAGAAGAAATGTAACACTAAGAGACACAATAACCTTGAACAGAACTCTAATGATACTCCTGAGTCAAAATACAGAAATCCTCCACAGAACAAAATAGAACATTAGATTTATAAAGAAAACAGGAAAACATGAGCATGGCAGAGACAGAAACTGACAATAGACAATTCTGAGAATGGCATCCTACTATATGTTACAGTTTAATGCTAAACCTATAGTTAAGAAGACAGTGTTATTATTTTCCAGAGAAGGATTACCACAGCAAGTACTCACAGACCATGGGACTCCATTTATGTCCTGAATAATGCACCAACTGCACCAGGGCTCTGATGTGAAAGAGTTGAAAATATCAGTATACCATTCACAAACAGATGAGTTACTGGACCTTTTTAACATAACACTGAAATCCATGCTGAGAAGACTTACAGCTGAAGACAGTAATAACCGGGACCTTTTACTGTCATACTTTCTGTTTGATATTACAGAAGGAAAACAAGGGGTGGATAAACAGGACTCCAAGGACCATGTAATTCAAAGCTGGGGACAAGTATTAGTTTTAATTCCATTCTCAGAAAACACATTTTTGTCTGAGCGGCAGACCCTACTTACAGAAAATAGAAGCAATGTCAATTGCAAAGTTAGTGACTCGTAGAAGAAGACCAGAAAAAGCATAATACATGAATGTTCTGGCACCATGGAGCACATACCTTTGTTGTTGTTTGTCTTTCAGCTTTTCCCGGTTAGGGGTCGCCACAGCGGAACTCCGGTCCGCTAATGATTGGCAGTAGATTTTTACGAAATGCTAAGGTGCCAGCTCGATGCCCAACCTTCAACGAAGGCACGCCCATTTACGCACGCATGTCTTTCGAACGCTACCCAACCGCAGGGAGGACATGCAGACTCCACACAGAAGGCACTCCCAAACCAAACCGAGAATCGAACGGGAGAACCTCTTGCTGTGAGGTAACAATGATACTGCTGTACCACCGCGGAAGCTTAGAGCACATACCTTTGTAGTTTGTTTAAAAGCAGAAATAAATAGGACTGATTAAAAAATAAAAAGTGACCCATATGCCAGCTATTCAGGCAGAAAGCACACTAACCAAGTCAAAGCAAGAGATACAAGAGCTTCTGCTGAGAAAGTGTGTTCAGAGCTACCTGGCATAAAAGACATTAAGTCAGCATCATACTGAGAACATTCCAGATGAATAGATGAACTTACCATCTGTCAGAATCACAGGAAAAAAATGTACAACAGAAAGTAATACAAAACAGTTAATATGCCATGAGTTTTAGTCCCAATATCTGATGGAACTATCAACTTCATTCATGACTTTAAAAAGGA
>NC_056744.1:1669751142-1669757964 GCF_019279795.1 Protopterus annectens | reverse complement strand
AAGAAAATAAAAAAGTTCATCAGTTTTTTTTTACTTGTATAAAATAAAAAATTTTTGATACAAAAACTGGAAACAGATTTAAATTTTTTTTATTTTAAAAAAAGTTCTGCAGCACAGAAATACCAGGAACACTAGATGTCAATTTAGTTTTATCTACTAATTGTATAAGATAAATACAAGTTCTGCAGTACAGAAATACTAGAACACTAGATGTCATCTTAGTTTTATTTTACTTGTATAAGATAAATGCAAGTTCTGCAGTACAGAAATACTGGAACACTAGATGTCATCTTAGTTTTATTTTACTTGTATAAGATAAACACAAGTTCTGCAGTACAGAAATACTAGAACACTAGATGTCATCTTAGTTTTATTTTACTTGTATAAGATAAATGCAAGTTCTGCAGTACAGAAATACTGGAACACTAGATGTCATCTTAGTTTTATTTTACTTGTATAAGATAAATGCAAGTTCTGCAGTACAGAAATACTGGAACACTAGATGTCATCTTAGTTTTATTTTACTTGTATAAGATAAATGCAAGTTCTGCAGTACAGAAATACTAGAATACTAGATGTCATCTTAGTTTTATTTTACTTGTATAAGATAAATGCAAGTTCTGCAGTACAGAAATACTGGAATACTAGATGTCATCTTAGTTTTATTTTACTTGTATAAGATAAAATGCAAGTTCTGCAGTACAGAAATACTGGAACACTAGATGTCATCTTAGTTTTATTTTACTTGTATAAGATAAATGCAAGTTCTGCAGTACAGAAATACTAGAATACTAGATGTCATCTTAGTTTTATTTTACTTGTATAAGATAAATGCAAGTTCTGCAGTACAGAAATGCTAGAACACTAGATGTCATCTTAGTTTTATTTTACTTGTATAAGATATAATGCAAGTTCTGCAGTACAGAAATACTAGAACACTAGATGTCATCTTAGTTTTATTTTACTTGTATAAGATAAATACAAGTTATGCAGTACAGAAATACTAGAACACTAGATGTCATCTTAGTTTTATTTTACTTGTATAAGATAAATACAAGTTCTGCAGTACAGAAATACTAGAACACTAGATGTCATCTTAGTTTTATTTTACTTGTATAAGATAAATACAAGTTCTGCAGTACAGAAATTCTAGAACACTAGATGTCATCTTAGTTTTATTTTACTTGTATAAGATAAATACAAGTTCTGCAGTACAGAAATACTAGAACACTAGATGTCATCTTAGTTTTATTTTACTTGTATAAGATAAATACAAGTTCTGCAGTACAGAAATTCTAGAACACTAGATGTCATCTTAGTTTTATTTTACTTGTATAAGATAAATACAAGTTCTGCAGTACAGAAATACTAGAACACTAGATGTCATCTTAGTTTTATTTTACTTGTATAAGATAAATACAAGTTCTGCAGTACAGAAATACTAGAACACTAGATGTCATCTTGGTTTTATTTTACTTGTATAAGATATAATACAAGTTCTGCAGTACAGAAATACTAGAACACTAGATGTCATCTTGGTTTTATTTTACTTGTATAAGATATAATGCAAGTTCTGCAGTACAGAAATACTAGAACACTAGATGTCATCTTAGTTTTATTTTACTTGTATAAGATATAATACAAGTTCTGCAGTACAGAAATACTAGAACACTAGATGTCATCTTAGTTTTATTTTACTTGTATAAGATAAATACAAGTTCTGCAGTACAGAAATACTAGAACACTAGATGTCATCTTAGTTTTATTTTACTTGTATAAGATAAATACAAGTTCTGCAGTACAGAAATACTAGAACACTAGATGTCATCTTAGTTTTATTTTACTTGTATAAGATAAATACAAGTTCTGCAGTACAGAAATACTAGAACACTAGATGTCATCTTAGTTTTATTTTACTTGTATAAGATAAATACAAGTTCTGCAGTACAGAAATACTAGAACACTAGATGTCATCTTAGTTTTATTTTACTTGTATAAGATAAATGCAAGTTCTGCAGTACAGAAATACTAGAACACTAGATGTCATCTTAGTTTTATTTTACTTGTATAAGATATAATACAAGTTCTGCAGTACAGAAATACTAGAACACTAGATGTCATCTTAGTTTTATTTTACTTGTATAAGATAAATGCAAGTTCTGCAGTACAGAAATACTAGAACTCTAGATGTCATCTTAGTTTTATTTTACTTGTATAAGATATAATGCAAGTTCTGCAGTACAGAAATACTAGAACACTAGATGTCATCTTAGTTTTATTTTACTTGTATAAGATATAATGCAAGTTCTGCAGTACAGAAATACTAGAACACTAGATGTCATCTTAGTTTTATTTTACTTGTATAAGATATAATGCAAGTTCTGCAGTACAGAAATACTAGAACACTAGATGTCATCTTAGTTTTATTTTACTTGTATAAGATAAATGCAAGTTCTGCAGTACAGAAATACTAGAATACTAGATGTCATCTTAGTTTTATTTTACTTGTATAAGATATAATGCAAGTTCTGCAGTACAGAAATACTAGAACACTAGATGTCATCTTAGTTTTATTTTACTTGTATAAGATAAATCCAAGTTATGCAGTACAGAAATACTAGAACACTAGATGTCATCTTAGTTTTATTTTACTTGTATAAGATAAATGCAAGTTCTGCAGTACAGAAATACTAGAATACTAGATGTCATCTTAGTTTTATTTTACTTGTATAAGATATAATGCAAGTTCTGCAGTACAGAAATACTAGAACACTAGATGTCATCTTAGTTTTATTTTACTTGTATAAGATAAATGCAAGTTCTGCAGTACAGAAATGCAAGAACACTAGATGTCATCTTAGTTTTATTTTACTTGTATAAGATATAATGCAAGTTCTGCAGTACAGAAATACTAGAACACTAGATGTCATCTTAGTTTTATTTTACTTGTATAAGATAAATACAAGTTATGCAGTACAGAAATACTAGAACACTAGATGTCATCTTAGTTTTATTTTACTTGTATAAGATAAATACAAGTTCTGCAGTACAGAAATACTAGAACACTAGATGTCATCTTAGTTTTATTTTACTTGTATAAGATAAATACAAGTTCTGCAGTATAGAAATTCTAGAACACTAGATGTCATCTTAGTTTTATTTTACTTGTATAAGATAAATGCAAGTTCTGCAGTACAGAAATACTAGAACACTAGATGTCATCTTAGTTTTATTTTACTTGTATAAGATATAATGCAAGTTCTGCAGTACAGAAATACTAGAACACTAGATGTCATCTTAGTTTTATTTTACTTGTATAAGATATAATGCAAGTTCTGCAGTACAGAAATACTAGAACACTAGATGTCATCTTAGTTTTATTTTACTTGTATAAGATATAATGCAAGTTCTGCAGTACAGAAATACTAGAACACTAGATGTCATCTTAGTTTTATTTTACTTGTATAAGATATAATGCAAGTTCTGCAGTACAGAAATACTAGAACACTAGATGTCATCTTAGTTTTATTTTACTTGTATAAGATATAATGCAAGTTCTGCAGTACAGAAATACTAGAACACTAGATGTCATCTTAGTTTTATTTTACTTGTATAAGATATAATGCAAGTTCTGCAGTACAGAAATACTAGAACACTAGATGTCATCTTAGTTTTATTTTACTTGTATAAGATAAATGCAAGTTCTGCAGTACAGAAATACTAGAACACTAGATGTCATCTTAGTTTTATTTTACTTGTATAAGATATAATGCAAGTTCTGCAGTACAGAAATACTAGAACACTAGATGTCATCTTAGTTTTATTTTACTTGTATAAGATATAATGCAAGTTCTGCAGTACAGAAATACTAGAACACTAGATGTCATCTTAGTTTTATTTTACTTGTATAAGATATAATGCAAGCTCTGCAGTACAGAAATACTAGAACACTAGATGTCATCTTAGTTTTATTTTACTTGTATAAGATAAATGCAAGTTCTGCAGTACAGAAATACTAGAAAACTAGATGTCATCTTGGTTTTATTTTACTTGTATAAGATATAATGCAAGTTCTGCAGTACAGAAATACTAGAACACTAGATGTCATCTTAGTTTTATTGTACTTGTATAAGATAAATCCAAGTTATGCAGTACAGAAATACTAGAACACTAGATATCATCTTAGTTTTATTTTACTTGTATAAGATAAATGCAAGTTCTGCAGTACAGAAATACTAGAATACTAGATGTCATCTTAGTTTTATTTTACTTGTATAAGATATAATGCAAGTTCTGCAGTGCAGAAATACTAGAACACTAGATGTCATCTTGGTTTTATTTTACTTGTATAAGATAAATACAAGTTATGCAGTACAGAAATACTAGAACACTAGATGTCATCTTAGTTTTATTTTACTTGTATAAGATATAATGCAAGTTCTGCAGTACAGAAATACTAGAACACTAGATGTCATCTTAGTTTTATTTTACTTGTATAAGATATAATGCAAGTTCTGCAGTACAGAAATACTAGAACACTAGATGTCATCTTAGTTTTATTTTACTTGTATGAGATAAATGCAAGTTCTGCAGTACAGAAATACTAGAATACTAGATGTCATCTTAGTTTTATTTTACTTGTATAAGATATAATGCAAGTTCTGCAGTACAGAAATACTAGAACACTAGATGTCATCTTAGTTTTATTTTACTTGTATAAGATAAATACAAGTTATGCAGTACAGAAATACTAGAACACTAGATGTCATCTTAGTTTTATTTTACTTGTATAAGATAAATACAAGTTCTGCAGTACAGAAATACTAGAACACTAGATGTCATCTTAGTTTTATTTTACTTGTATAAGATAAATACAAGTTCTGCAGTACAGAAATACTAGAACACTAGATGTCATCTTAGTTTTATTTTACTTGTATAAGATAAATGCAAGTTCTGCAGTACAGAAATACTAGAACACTAGATGTCATCTTAGTTTTATTTTACTTGTATAAGATATAATACAAGTTCTGCAGTACAGAAATACTAGAACACTAGATGTCATCTTAGTTTTATTTTACTTGTATAAGATATAATGCAAGTTCTGCAGTACAGAAATACTAGAACACTAGATGTCATTTTAGTTTTATTTTACTTGTATAAGATAAATGCAAGTTCTGCAGTACAGAAATACTAGAACACTAGATGTCATCTTAGTTTTATTTTACTTGTATAAGATATAATGCAAGTTCTGCAGTACAGAAATACTAGAACACTAGATGTCATCTTAGTTTTATTTTACTTGTATAAGATATAATGCAAGTTCTGCAGTACAGAAATACTAGAACACTAGATGTCATCTTAGTTTTATTTTACTTGTATAAGATATAATGCAAGTTCTGCAGTACAGAAATACTAGAACACTAGATGTCATCTTAGTTTTATTTTACTTGTATAAGATATAATGCAAGTTCTGCAGTACAGAAATACTAGAACACTAGATGTCATCTTAGTTTTATTTTACTTGTATAAGATATAATGCAAGTTCTGCAGTACAGAAATACTAGAACACTAGATGTCATCTTAGTTTTATTTTACTTGTATAAGATATAATGCAAGTTCTGCAGTACAGAAATACTAGAACACTAGATGTCATCTTAGTTTTATTTTACTTGTATAAGATATAATGCAAGTTCTGCAGTACAGAAATACTAGAACACTAGATGTCATCTTAGTTTTATTTTACTTGTATAAGATATAATGCAAGTTCTGCAGTACAGAAATACTAGAACACTAGATGTCATCTTAGTTTTATTTTACTTGTATAAGATATAATGCAAGTTCTGCAGTACAGAAATACTAGAACACTAGATGTCATCTTAGTTTTATTTTACTTGTATAAGATATAATGCAAGTTCTGCAGTACAGAAATACTAGAACACTAGATGTCATCTTAGTTTTATTGTACTTGTATAAGATAAATCCAAGTTATGCAGTACAGAAATACTAGAACACTAGATGTCATCTTAGTTTTATTTTACTTGTATTAGATAAATGCAAGTTCTGCAGTACAGAAATACTAGAATACTAGATGTCATCTTAGTTTTATTTTACTTGTATAAGATATAATGCAAGTTCTTCAGTGCAGAAATACTAGAACACTAGATGTCATCTTGGTTTTATTTTACTTGTATAAGATAAATACAAGTTATGCAGTACAGAAATACTAGAACACTAGATGTCATCTTAGTTTTATTTTACTTGTATAAGATATAATGCAAGTTCTGCAGTACAGAAATACTAGAACACTAGATGTCATCTTAGTTTTATTTTACTTGTATAAGATATAATGCAAGTTCTGCAGTACAGAAATACTAGAACACTAGATGTCATCTTAGTTTTATTTTACTTGTATGAGATAAATGCAAGTTCTGCAGTACAGAAATACTAGAATACTAGATGTCATCTTAGTTTTATTTTACTTGTATAAGATATAATGCAAGTTCTGCAGTACAGAAATACTAGAACACTAGATGTCATCTTAGTTTTATTTTACTTGTATAAGATAAATACAAGTTCTGCAGTACAGAAATACTAGAACACTAGATGTCATCTTAGTTTTATTTTACTTGTATAAGATAAATACAAGTTCTGCAGTACAGAAATACTAGAAGACTAGATGTCATCTTAGTTTTATTTTACTTGTATAAGATAAATACAAGTTCTGCAGTACAGAAATACTAGAACACTAGATGTCATCTTAGTTTTATTTTACTTGTATAAGATAAATACAAGTTCTGCAGTACAGAAATACTAGAAGACTAG